>NC_081557.1:115323158-115414554 GCF_022355385.1 Mustela nigripes | reverse complement strand
AAAGTTTGGTCAAGGAAGAAATCTGTCACAAGCAAGTCTAATGATGAAGAATGTGTGTTTTCGAATGAGTGCCAGTGCAGAGACTGTCTTAGCAGGAACTTAACCTCAGCCATCTTCATTGATTGCACTGTCAGGAAAATGCTCTGCTATGCCCACATTGCCAAAAGACTCTTAAACACAGGTATCCAATGTGTAGCTTCTGCTCAGTAATAAATAAAAGTCTTTAGTTCATAAAGAAAAAAAAAAAAAAAGAAAAGGAAATGAGGAAAGAATGTAAATACTTTACTATAAAAATTAAACTAAACGCAAAAGAGGACAGTAATGTTGATAATGAGGGATATAAAAGTCTATAAAGCATTTAGAAAACAAATAGCAAAATAACAGAAGTAAACCTCCTAATTAGTAATTCCCTTAAATATAAATGGATTAAACTCTCCTATCAAAAGACAGAGATTGGCAGAACCCAATCTAGGGATCCAACTATATGTTGTCTACAAAAGATTCACTTTAGATCTAAAGACACAAATAGATGAAAAGTGAAAGGACAGAAAAAGATATTCCTTGCAAATAGAAGCCAAATTGAGCACAGGTGGATATACTATTAGACAACATAGAATTTAAATTGAAAAGGTTTACAAGAAGTCAAAGAAGTACATTATATATTAATAAAAGCTTCAATATAGTAAGAAGATATAATGATTATAAACCTTTGTGTACTCAAGGACAGACCATCAAAATATATATAGTAAAAACTAACAGAATTGGATGGAAAATTTAACAGTTCTATAACAATAGTTGGAGATTTTAATATCCCTTATCATAAACAGAAAACTAGACAGAACATAAGTAAGGAAATAAACATTAGCACAATAGACCAACTCAATCTAACAAACATACAGAACACTTATCCCCAACAACAGCATACCACAATCTTCTGAAGTTTTCATGGGATATTTCACAGGACTGATCACATAATAGGCCACAAATGAGGTCTCAATAGATTTTTTAAAGGTAGGTATGATACAAAATATCCTCTCTAACCACAATGGGTAAAAGTTAGAAATCAGTAACAGGAGGAAAACTGGAAAATTCACAAAATTGTGAAAACTAAACACTACACTTTCAAACAATGAGTCAAAGAAGAAATTACAAGGAAAATTTATAAATCCTTAGAGACTAATGAAAACAAAACCACTACATGCCAGAAATTATGAGGTGTAGCGAAAGTGGTGCTAATGGGGTAATTTGTATCTGTAAGTGCTTACTTTAAAAACAAAGAAGACCTCAGATCAACAACCTAACTTTATAACTTAAGGAACTAGAAAAAGAAGAACAAACTAAATCAGAAGCTAGCAGAAGGAAGGAAATAATAAAGATTAGAGCAGGGATAAATGAAATAGATGATAGTAAAATAATAGAGAAAATTTAAAAAAAACCCAAAAGCTGTTTCTTCAAAAAGATCAACAAAATTGATGAACAAACAAAAGGGGGGGTACTAAAAAAAAAAGAAAGAGAAGAATCAAATGACTGAAATCAGAAGTGAAAATGAAGACATTACTACTGATTCCACGGCCAGAAAAAGGTATGTGAAAGTACTATGAACGATTGTATGCCAACATATTGGATAACCTAGATGAAATGAACAAATTCCTGGAAATTCAAAACCAACCAAGACTAAGTCACAAAGAAATAGAAAATCTGAATAAATCTATAACTCGTAAAGAGATTGAATTAATAAGAAATATCTCTTCACAAAAAAGAAGCCCTGGACTCAATTGCTCTACTGGTGAATTCTACCAAACATTTAAAGAACTAATACTACTCCTTTTTCAACTTTTCTAAAAAAAAAAAAAAAAAAAAAGAAGAAGAAGAGAAGCAAACACTTTTTATTTTTTGTTTTTTATTTTTTATTTTTTAAAGATTTTATTTATTTATTCGACAGACAGAGATCACAAGTAGGCAGAAAGGCAGGCAGAGAGAGAGAGAGGAGGAAGCAGGCTTCCTGCGAGGCAGAGAGTCGAACATGGAGCTTAATCCCAGGACTCTGGGATCATGACCTGAGCTGAAGGCAGAGGCTTTAACCCACTGAGCCACCCAAACACCCCAGGAAACACTTTTTAATTCTTTCTATGAAGCCAGAATTATCTACATACCAAAATCAGACAAAGGCACTAAAAGAAAATTAAAGACTAATATCCCTTGTGAACATTGATGCAAAGGGCCTCAACAAAACACTAGCAAATCAAATTCAAGAATATACTAACAGGATTATGCCCCATAATCAAAAGGGATTTATTCCTGAAATGCAAGGATAGTTCAACATACAAAAAACAGTCAGTGTAATATGTCATATTAACAGAATAAAGGGTGGGGGGGCATATGATCATCTTCACTGACACCCCCCAAAAAAGAACATAACAAAAATTTAACACCATTTCATGGTTAAAAAAAACAAAAACAAAAACAAAACAAAACCCTAACCCTCCAAAGACCTAGAAATAGAAAGAAACTACCTCAACACAATAAAAAGCATATATGAGAAACACAGTAAACATCACACTCAATGGTGAAAGATTAAAAGCTGTTCCTCTACAATCAGGAAAAAAGGCAAGAATACCTATCACTACCTCTACTATGCATACTACTGAAAGTTCTAGTCAGAGCAATTAGGCAAGAAAAATACATAAGTGACATCTAAGTTGGAAAAGAAAAAAAATGGCTCTGTAGATTACATGATCTGATATGTAGAAAACCCTAAAGATTACACACACCTTAAAAAAAAAAAAAGATGGTAGAATGAATAAACTCAGCAAAATAGCAGGATGCAAAGTCAACACACAAAAACTAGTTGCACTGTGGGGTACCTGGGTGGCTCAGTCATTAAGCATCTGCCTTCAGCTCAGGTCCTGATTCCAAGGTCCTAGATCAAGCCCCACATTGGAGCTCCCTGCTTGGCGGGAAGCCTGCTTCTCCCTCTCCCAATCCCCCTGCTTGTGTCCCCTCTCTCATTGTCTCTTTCTCTGTCAAACAAATAAGTAAAATCTTTTTTAAAAAATTAGTTGTTTCTATATAGTAGCAATGAACAAACTAAACAGAATATTACAAAAACAATTCCATTTATAATAGCATGAAAATGAATTTAAAAAAAAGAAAAAACTTTGGAATTAAGCTAACCAAGGAAGGAAAAGACTTGTACAATGAAAAATATAAAACTCTCTTCAAATTAAAGAAGACAAATGGAAACACACCCCGTGTTCATGGATTGGAAGACTTAATATTGTTAAGATATCAATACAGGTCAAAGCAATCTGCAGATTAATTGTGATTGCTCTCAAAATGCCAATGACATTTTTGGGGCAGAAATAGAAAAACCCATTCTAAAATTTATACAGAATCTCAAAAGACCTTGAATAGCCAAAACAATCTTGAAAAAGAAGAACAAACTGGAGGACTCACACTTCCTGATTTCAAAACTTACTACAAAGCTACAATAATCAAAAAAGAGTGTGGTACTATCAGAAAGACAGATATATATGCCAACGGAATAGAACAGGGTCCAGAAATAAACCCTTGCATATATAGTCAACTGGGTTTTGATAAGGGTGCCAAGACCATTTCAATGGAGAAAGCACAGACTTTCCAAATAGTGCTGGGGAAACGGAATATCCACATGCAAAAGAATGGAGTTGGATTCTTACTTAATATTATATATAAAAATTAACTCAAAATAAATTAAAGACCTAAATGTAAGACCTAAAACAATAAAACTCTGTGGAGAAAATAACCAAAAGCTTCACAACACTGGATTTGGCAATGATTTTTTAGATGTAATACCATATTGGATTTCATGAAAACTAAACAACTTTGTATATCAAAAGACACCATAGGGGTGCCTGGGTGGCTCAGTGGGTTATAGCTTCTGCCTTTGGCTCAGGTCATGATCTCAGGGTCCTGGGATCGAGCCCCATATCGGGCCCTCTGCTCAGCGGGGAGCCTGCTTCCTCCTCTCTCTCTGCCTGCCTCTCTGCCTACTTGTGATCTCTGTCTGTCAAATAAATAAAATTTTAAAAAAAGACACCATCAACAGAGTAAAAAGGCAAACCACAGAATGGAAGGAAATATTTGCAAATAATTTATCTGATTAATAACATGATTAATATCTAGAACTCAACTCCTAAAACTCAACAACACAAAAAAAACAATCCCATCAAAAATTGGCAAAGCACTTGAATAGACATTTCTCCAAAGATGTACAAAAGTCCAGTAAGTACATGAAAAGATGTTCAACATCACTAATCATGAGGGAAATGCAAATCAAAATCACAATGAGATACCACCTCATACCCATTAAGGTGGCTACAATGAACCAACCAACCAAACAAACAAACAACTACTGGCAAGGATGTAGAGAAATTGGAACCTTTGTGCTCTGTTGGTGGGAATATGAGATGGAACAGCTACTACAGAAAACAGTATAAAGGTTTGTCAAAAATTAAAAATAGATTTATCATATGATACAACACTTCTACCTCCAGATATATACCTAACAGAATTGAAAGCAGGGTCTCAAAGAAATATTTGTATACCTATGTTCCCTGCAGCATTTTTCACAATAGATAAAATCCAAGAGTCCATCAACAAGTGAATGGATAAGCAAAATGTGGGATGTATATACACGGAATATTATTCAGCTTTAAAAGTGAAGGAAATTCTACAATATACTACAACATGCGTGAACTTTGAAGACATTATGCCAAAATAAGGCAGTCACAAAAAGACAGTTACTAAATGATTCCACTTATGAGAGGTTTTTGGATTAGTCAAATTCATAGAAACAGAAAGTACAATCATGGTTACCAAGGAGTGGGGAGGGCAGGAATGGGCTGTTATTGTTCAATGGAAATAAAGTTTCAGTTTTACAAGATGAGTTATGGAGATGGATGGTGGTGATGGTTGCACATTATGACTATATTTAATACCGTTGAACTGTACCCTTAAAAATGGGTAAGGTGGTAAATTGTATGTTATGTGTATTTTACCACAAAAAAAAAAATTGAAAAAAAAACCCAGTAAAATTCAAAAAAGAACAAACAAATTCTGTGGCCATTCTCTAGCTTCTTGTATGTTAATGTGGCAACATGGTACCATGAAAAGAGCAGTGGTTTAGGGGTGGGAGAGACTGGGTTTAAACCCTAAAGGCCAGCTCTACAGTATTATCACTGTACTTCTGTAATAAATTGGCCAGAAATCATTATCTAAGTTACTCTATTGTCTTCAATAAACTGCTGAAGCTGAGTCTCAATCCCATTTGTAATATAAGAGAAAGAGCATCAATCTCTGAGATGTGTCAATGAAGGTAGTGTGGCTACAGAGTAAGGAATCAATAAATGTCCATTCTCTCTCCCTTTAAAGAAAAAACTGTTAGGACGTTCTTATGTGAACTCTGTCAGATAAATTCAGTATCAGCACAGCTTTGATTACCTGTAGCTACTTTTTATAAGAAATGCTGAGTTCTCAGGATCCCAGATACTCAAAAAATTAAATCTATGAAGCTGGCCTATAGCTTCAGACTTAAGATCTTCACTGTTCCACAGTAAATAAAGAGGAAGAAGGAGTTACACAATGCATCTGTGTTCTAATTGCTCAATCTCTACCCAACTGAAACTTTGCTTCATAAGAGATTAGCCATAGCCCCCGAGAGCAATAAACATCCTGAATTGCAAACCCCATTTTGTCACCTCACAGAACCCTTAAAAATCTCAGTTCCAGTGACTGTATCTCTTGTGTTATTTATGAAATGAATATTTTGAGAGAAGTTTCACAATAGTTGTCATCCTTAGTCCTTCAGCCAACTCTCCAGTATAGGAGAAGAAATCAATGTGCAACACTATTATTTCTATTTTGCATTTAAAGGGAAGGTAGTTTGCTCTTTTCAAGGAATACAGGGCAATTTCTGGGATGTAAGACTAATAGGTAATTTCTACATTGCTGCTTCCATCTCACTTTGGAGATGAGCAAAAATAATTTATCACCAAAAGACAACAGCAAACAAGTATACAGTATCCACCAAGGGGTGCACAGTGCCAACCATTTACTCCCTAGGAAGGAGGCAACTAAGCAAAAGTACTTGAAGTGTTGGTGTTCCACTTTTTTTTTTTTTTTTTTTTTAATGGTGTTCCACTTTTATAAGAGTCGGGGATGAGAATGCCAGGATGAGTCATAGAAGCACACATTCCCTCTGCTGGAGAGAAACGGGCAAAGTGCCGCACTCTCCCACAGCTCCAGTGAGCACCGCTGGCAGCAAGTACACTTTGACTTTTGCTCTTTTGTATGAGAACACTCCCTGTTTTCTTCATTTAACCCATTTATGTTCCCTTTCAAATTACTTGTCCCTTTTACTTGATCACATGAGGGGGTCTGCATAGGAACTGTGTTTGGTAGTGTAACCTTTCCTTTCTCCCGGCTGGTTGAAGGACCTTGGGTACATCATCATGTGGCCTCACTCTGGCCGACCCTCTCAAGATGAAGAGGACAGCAAGGACCACCAGAAGCTAGAAGTTTGCTACTTGGTAAAATTCTGTGGTTACAGTGTACTCAGTCAAACTACATGGTCACATATAATACGAATTGTTTCCTGAGGTTCAGGGCTATGAGACTCTAGAACGCATTACAGAGAACATAATTTAGAATTATCTTCTGCTGATTTTTAAAGAAGCAAGTAAGGAGATGACTTTTGGGGATAGTTTGTGTTGAATTTAAAGAGAGGCACAGATGTTACAGAAGGTGGCCCAGGGCTGCTTGGGTACAGTCTACAGGATGGAAATATGGGGGCAGTGGTCCCAGTGTTGTGGGGTCTGATATTCAGCTGTGTAGGTCCAAAGAGTGGATTTTGTTCACATTGTTAGGAAATTAGGTTGCAGAACTAACTTATGCTAACCAAACCCTCAAAAGATTGACACAAATGTATTTATTTGTAACAGGTGTATAATAAATCTCTCCAGTGACCTCCAAACTTGTTCCCTCAATACTGCCCATTATTACGGTAACTGAGAAACCAAATTCATAATCAGAATGTTCCTTGTTGAATGATCATCTAGAACAAAGGAGTGTTTTATCTTGGTAGTAGAAAAGTTTTCTGAAGGGAATGTGCTTTCCTAGTGATCTGAACACTGGTAACCTCCAGGAAAGGGGTCCCTCTCCTCTAGAAAATGTGAGATGGTCAGCAACAAATTCTCACTGAGTGGTTGCCCCTGTTCTAAACAAATGCAGATGACCTATACTGCTTTGTTTTATATCCAGTCATTTTCCTGAACCAGTTTCTGGTTCATCTTGACTATCCCCAGTTGTCTCAGTCCCTCATTACCAGCTCTCAGAGAAGGTTAATGATGGGTTATCTCTTCAATTATGTTTTGGTTCTTATTACTTCCTCTGACAGAATGAATTTCAAGAGCTGGGGGCACTTTAATAATCATATGACAAGCTCCTACAGCCTGCCTGGGGGCAGGAAGATGCTTCCCATAGGTTTGTTCAGCGCCATTTATTCTGTTCATCTGTGGAATGTGTTTGTAATGTGTTTTGTTTATTTTGCCTTCACACTTACTTGCTTTCCTAGAGGAAGAGATGAATAAACCACCCTGCCTTCCCCCCAAGAAAGTAATTTTTTCACCTTAGGTGGGCCATCTGTTTCTCCTAACACAGCTCTGCTTTGAGTAGAATTGAATACATCTTGTCCCAGGCATTTTGCCAGCTGTAGGCTTCAGGAAATGGAGCAACTAAAAGTGGTTTCCTTGTGATGTCAGGGCTTTTTTTTTTTTTTAATGTAACTTATGGAATTGCCGTAAAGGAAATTGTGCATCAATGTTCATAGGAGTGGCTCACAGAGTGGCAGGAATCCCAAAGTAACCAAACTGTTTATGAATTTCCTAAGAATTAATCCTGTTGAGGCATGAGGGTACATCTGGCAGTGGGCCTAATAAATGGAGGGGAAAAGTGAGTACTTGCTTTGGAGCCAAAACAGACCCCTTAAGCTAAGGGTTTCCAACCCTGGATGCAAAGCCAACCGACCTATGGAATTTTCAGTTTTCATGGCTTGGTCCCACACAACTAACTGCTTCTGAGGCCCAGCCATGTTGAGAACAATTCTCCTAAACCACTGGGGATCAAAGATCTCTACCTAACCTCTCAAGCTATTGGGGAGAAATTATCTAGGACAAAATGAGTGTCAACATCTACAGACTGCACAACAAAAGAAATGATTAATAACCTACAGAAAGGGAAAAATATTTGTAAATCATGTAGTTGATAGGGGTTAATTTCTAAAATATATAAAGAACTCATGCAACTCAACAGCAAAATACAGTAACAAAAGCAAATAATCCAATTAAAAAATGGGCAAGCTTCTACTTTTCATTCCATAAAAATAGGACTACCCTATGATCCAGCAATTCCACTTCAGGGAATATATGGGAAGGAAAGGAAAACAGTGTGGCGAAGAGAGAGTCTGCACCCCCATATTCATACCAGTAGTATTTACAATAGCCAAGACATAGAAACAACATGTCTATAGGCAGATGAAAAGATAAAGAAGCTGTGGTATATGTATATATACAATTGAATATTCATCCACTAAAAAAAGGAAAGAAATCCTGCCACATGTGACTACATAGATGGAACTTGAAGGCATTACGCTAAGTGAAGTAGGTGGACAGAAAAAAGCAAATACTGTATGATTTCACTTACATGTGGAATCTTAGAAAAGAAATAAAACACCAAACTCATAGAAAAAGAGATCAGACTTGTGGTTATCAGAGGTGGGGGCTCTCGGGGAAAGAACTAGATAAAGGTGGTCAAAAGGTACAAACTTTCAATTACAAGATAAATAAGTACTGAGAATGTAAGGTACATGATTACTACACGCGGCTGTGTGATGTATTTGAAGGCTGTTAAAAGAGAGTAGACCCTAAGAGTTCTCATCACAATGAAAATGTTTTTTTTCTTTTTTTTTAATCTATATGAAGTAATGCACGTTAACTAACCTTATTGTAGTAAAACTTTTATAATAAACATGAGTCAAGTCATTATCCTATACATCTTAAACTTATACAGTGATGTATGTAAATTACATCTCAATAAAACAGAAAAGAAATGTACAAGTTTAATCTAAAAAATGGCGATCTATGGGAGGCAAAACAAACTGAGGGTTGTATGAGGCTCAGGTTGTTTTCTGATATAGCTATCCAGAGACTCTGAGTTGTAATAGGAGTAAATCACCAAGAGAGTAAAGCGGCCTTAGTTTGGTAACCTTGGGCAACTTAGGCAACGAAGGGGATTTTTTTCCCAGCATTAGCTCAGAGGTAGAGCATTGGCAAAAACAACATATTTCGGAGAAGACTGAGATTTTCTGAACTACTAGGAAGAAACTGGGCCACGGCTGATAATTCAACTAATACACACTGGCATAGCATTCTTACAGGTTAAAATATAGAAATACTGACCTAATGGTTGGTAAGTAGCTTAAATTAGACCATTTATTACCGAAAGACATCATCTGATGGAAGCTAAGTAGGGGGTAAACGGATTAGTGCATCTAGACATTGGGGCATGAGTTGAGCAGACCAATATGGTAGCTGGGAGGAATCTCGCCCCTGCCTGCTGCCCAGGAGGAACCAAGGTTCAGTAGGAGTGTGGAACAGGCCTGCTAGGAGCAGTTTTGTAGGCAGGAGCAGAAGCAAAGGCCCCCCTGGTATAGGCTCTAGAACATGATGGACAGCCTACCCAGTCACCCTCACACTGCAGCAAGTGCCTGGTGCCAGAACCAACCACCATCAATTTCATGAGGAAGGCAATGAAAGAGTTTGGTGCAGTTTCCTCTGTAAAACCATAGCTTAGAGACAGGCAACATTTAGTTTCGTGATTGCTTATCAAACATAAGACTACACAAGTAATTTCTAAAAAATAATGACTTAAGAAATCATTAGAATGAGTTGATGACCATTTTGCTTTATACCACATGGTAAGTAGTTTAATGATAATTTAGATAGCAGAAAGGAAATATTTTTAATGTTTTACCTATATACTGATTTATTGAATTCACTTTATTTATACAACTTACAATTGTTAAATGTGTTACACTTGTCCTTAGATTGGGCACAGAGTGGAGCTGGGGAATAGTGATTCAGCTGGTGGAGTTTGAAATGGTTGGTTTGACTTGGGCAAATGTGGGTTTCAATTGATTTTTAAATAAAATGTTATTTTCCATTTGTTTCAGAGAATTGAGCCTACCAAACCTAGCCAAGATTTCCCAGTTATTACTCTTCTCATACTTCCTGAATTTTCAGAAGGATCTGCTCTGCAGCTGCAAGGTATAAACTACACACACACACACACACACACAAAAGAAAGACCAAAAAAAGAAAACAAGAAAAAAGGCCATGGTAAGTTTTTTTTGTTTTGTTTTTGTTTTTTAGTTTAATTTTTTTTTTAAGATTTTATTTACTTACCTGTCAGAGAGAAAGAGAGAGAGCACAAGCAGGGGGAGCAACAGGGAGAGGGAAGAGCAAGCTCCCCACTGAGCAGGGAGCCTGATGTGGGACTAGATCCCAGGACCCTGGGATCATGATCTGAGGCAAAGGTAGATGCTTAACTGACTGAGCCACCTAGGTGTCCCAGCCATGTTAAGTTTTTAATAACTTTGCCAGTGCAGTGAAGGCCAGAAGTTCATTCATTCAACAGATAGCTATTAAACACTTACATGGTGCCAAGCAGAGCTCTAGGCACTGAGGATACTTGACACAATAAAACAAAATCCTTACTCATGGAGCCAACAAGAGATTGCATATGGTGGTCATTATACAAAAGCAAAGGATAGATGGATTCAAGGAGAAAGCTATGATCTCTTTTTAGCACCCTCTCCCTGTGCACTCTACCCTCCTTGAATTAGAGTTACTAGAATACAGTCATTAGCATCACAGAACTGTGGAACTCAGTCTGTCACAGTTAACAATCATTTGAGTGGGTGCCAGGAAAAGGTCCTTGTCCCAGGTGTGTTGCTCCTTTTAGTATCTAAAATTCTACCATTTGAGATGCATTTTTCAAGCGTTCCATGGAATCTAGTCCCTCAAGATGCTTACTTTAGAGAAAAAAAAATGTTTGGTGGTTAAATAAATTTGACAAACACTTCATCTCTTGGAAATTCACAATAAACTAACATTACATATAATCTGCATGACCTCCATCCGTTTGGATTGCAAAATGGGGCATCTTCTTTATTTTTCTAATTACTTGCTTAAGCCTCCATTCCTCCTTATTGTACGTGATTCTGTATCTCCCTCTCTCAAGGACTCACTGTTCCTCAAACTGTCCAGGAACCCTGGAAAGTTACTTAGTCCAAAAGGAGCTGTACTATTTCAAAGTTCCATGTGGAAAGAACTAATCAGTCCATTTAAAGCTCTGATTTTCATCACTTCTACACTGTGTCATTATTAAAAACTGGTTCCTAAGCCTTTAACGTGTCCTTGACTTGCTTATAAGGACGTCCTTTCAGCTGTAGAGCCCTGCGCAGGCAGCAGAGTGGCACTGAGGACATGGACTCCCAAAATGACAGCTTACTGGTTTTACACTCACAGAATCAGCCACTGTTCCCCAAACAAGACAGCTTTGCCAAAGTGGCCAGGCATAATTGGGTTTCTAACCACAGCTACACTCTGTATCTAGAACATGCCGTCCCCACAAACCTCTGGGGCCTGGTGTTAAGCCTAAGTCACTATGCCAGATTCCTTATTTCTTCTTGGGGGAACTTCAATGGGTCTTGCTACCAGGAAATCTCTGTCAGGGTTTTCTCAGCCCTTCTGAACGCTCTAATCTCCAAAGGACAGGGAATAGGGTCTTAAGCCATTTCTTCCTGGAGGATCTTTGGCTTTAGTTAAGTTTAATTTAGCATATCAGGGGGATACTGGGAAGAATAATCTCTGTATTTTCCCTTCCTCAGAGACATATATATCGATTTACCTCATATTGGCATAATTAAGAGTATTCAGGGACCTATTAAAGAAGATCCAGGGAATAAACGTCTTATTCCATCTTGCTGCTTTTCCACCTAAACAAACAAAGGAACGAAGTTTCAAATCACTGTGAATGTTTCTAGGAAGTTGGAACACTTAAAAACTATTGGTTGTAAATAGTTTGGCCCTATTTGAGAGGTAGCTAAAATATGGGAGTGTATGAGCCTGTCACTTATAAATTTTAATGGGAACAAAGGGTAGAAAGAGATTCTAGGAAGTTGAAGGTAATTAGGCATCTGAAGGGCCCCCTGTTACATGGGAAAGAGAAAATGAAAGAAAGAGATTTCTCCCTGTTTTATTTTTTGTACATTAAAGGGTGCATGTCAATCTACAGAAGCTCCCATGTAATACATCATGAGGTATGTTCTGCTTCAGAGAGAATCAGACTCCCACGAATTCTCTCTTAAATTCCTTCCACTGAACGAAAGCCCTCAAATCCTCCAGGTTTCTTGGAAAATCAGTCCTCAACTCTCAGTGAGTCAAGCTCCTAAGAGAGAAATCCCAGAAACTTTTAGGTCAGGGAATGCCAGCATTTGCCAACATGGCTTTAGAATCATCAATTTTCTGGTACTAAAAAAGTCATGTATTGAACTAGTATATTCTTTTTTTTTTAAGATTTTATTTATTTATTTGACGGAGAGAGATCACAAGTAGGAAGAGAGAGAGGAGGGAAGCAGGGTCCCTGCTGAGCAGAGAGCCCGATGCAGGGCTCGATTCCAGGACCCTGAGATCATGACCTAAGCTGAAGGCAGAGGCTTAACTTACTGAGCCACTCAGTGAACTAGTATATTCTTTCTTTCTTTCTTTATTTGTTTGTTTATTTATTTATTTATTTGACAGAGAGAGATCACAGGTAGGTAGAGAGGCTGGCAGAGAGAGAGAGAGAGAGGGAAGCAGGCTCCCCGCGGAGCAGAGAGCCCAATGTGGGACTGGATCCCAGGACCCTGAGATCACGACCTGAGCCGAAGGCAGCAGCTTAACCCACTGAGCCACCCAGGTGCCCCAATGAACTAGTATATTCTTAAGCCCCTCATTCTCACTGGTACTTGGTCTTCTCCGGTTTTTCAAATATTTTATGTTGGGTAACTAAATACACAAAATAAAATGTACCATTCAATGTTAAAGCTTTCTTGATGCCAGGAAATTTTATACTCGAGCTTTGCTGGACCAATCAGCATAAGCCACTTGGATACTGTGGGAAAATACAGTGAAAATTCTGTAAGGTGGTAACAATGTGGGGACAATTTTTGTTAATGCATCCACAAAGAAGGAACAACCTTTGAATACCAGTATTAAAGGCAAAGACTAACTTGCAATTTCACAGAAGACAATGTTACAGAAGACATTTTTCCTTTTCCTTTGGTAGAACTGCTACCATGTTTTAAAATTCTAGTGAACATACTTGTTTCCCACTCTAATGTATACCCATATCCTATAGAACCACAGTTATGTTTTAGTAGGAATATGCTGTATGTAAAACATATCATGTGTAAAAATGAAATGTTGAGGGAAAATATTTCCATTGCTTACTATTTCTCGGTACTTCATGTATCCTATCTGGCATGCACACACAAAAAGGAAGCTGGGTACTTATCTAATATGGTGTTGTATTTATTACTTCAAGTTGCAAAGGTCTGTATTTGGATTTCCAAACATGTAATTTTCAACATGTTTTGTTAGTGAGGGAGCAATAAAAGGAACATTTTGCAGCTAATTCAACACCTATAAATTTCCTATCTGTAATATGAAAAAATGGCTTTGGTAGACCACAGGTCTGCTCATATTCTAAAAAACATTAAATGTAATATTTCTAAATTGCCCTATATTTAAACTTCTCTTATTCCATAAAATATTTATTGGTTCATTTTCTATATTTTTATAAAAGATGGTACCTGATTCTGAACAGATTTTTTTATGTGCAACTGTTCACTATTTTTTTTTAAAGATTTTATTTATTTATTTGACAGAGAGAAATTACAAGTACACTGAGAGGCAGGCAGAGAGAGAGAGAAGGAAGCAGGCTCCCTGCTGAGCAGAGAGCCCGATGCGGGACTCGATCCCAGGACCCTGAGATCATGACCTGAGCCAAAGGCAGAGGCTTAACCCACTGAGCCACCCAGGCGCCCCTGTTCACTATTTTTTAAATAACTATATTTAAGAGGCATCTACGTGGCTCAGTTGGTTAAGTGACTGCTTTCAGCTCAGGTCATGATCCTGGGGTCCTGAGATCAAGTCCTGCATTGGGCTCCGTGCTCAGTGGGGAGCCTGTTTTTCCCTCTTCCACTCCCTGTGCTTATGCTCTTTCTCTCTCCCTCTGTCAAATAAATAAATACAATCTTATTAAGTAAATAAATAAACAAATAAGTAACTATATTTGAGAAGCCATATAAAAGCTAGATGATTACAAACCAACAAACTGAAAAATAAATATCAAAAAGATATTGATCAACTTATTTCAAAATTCATGTCCAAACAAAATGTGCTCATAAATATATATAGCACCTTTATTCACAATGGCAAAAGTTATAAGTAACTAAGATGTTCTTTAACAGACAAAAGGATAAACAAACTGTGGCATATCTATATAATGGAATATGATTCAGTGTTAAAAAGAAATCAACTATCAAACCATAAATATATGAGGATAACTCTCCAATACATATTGCTAAATGAAAGAAACCAGTCTCTACAGTCTACATACTATATGACTCCAATTATATAAGAGTCTGGAAAAGGTAAAACTAGAAATGGTAAAAAGATCAATGGTTGCCTGGAGTTCCGAACAAGGGGAAGGCCGAGTAGATAAGGCACAGGAGATATTTTGGGGCAGTGAGACTATTCTGTATTGTAATGTAATGATGATGGATACAGGATGCTATGGATATAGCATCATAGACTTTTATAGCACAGCATGCAAATAAAAATATAAAGAGGCTGGGGTATCCCAGGATGGAATGCAGAATGTGACAACACATTCTAACTATATTTAACATGTTAAAAAAAAAAAAAAAACCCTCACTGAAGGGTGTGGTAGAGGGAAAGGTACTGACCTAAGTAAATTTGGAAGTAGAATCTATAAGACTGAAGGCAAAAAGACACTACACAGCAACCCCTCCGTGGCTGTCGGCTAAGTGTCTGCCTTTGGCTCAGGTCATGATCCCAGCATCCTTGAATCAAGTCCCATATTGAGCTCCTTGTTCAGCAGGGAGCCTGTTTCTCCCTCTGCCTGCTGCTCTCCACCTTCTTGTTCTCCCTCTCTCTGACAAATAAATAAAATCTTTAAAAAGAAAGATACTATATATAAGTACTGTACTCTACTTGATGAAATTATTTATCACAGGATACAGATTGATAATTCTGATACTGCTATACATGCATCCTGTAATTGAACAACTGAATAAATGGCAGATGGTAAAGGACAGGCTTCTCACTGTCTGGGTAGGAGGAGGTTACAGATAAGCAAAGGGAGGAGACTAGAACATTTCATGCAGTAATGGATTCAAGTTGGAGACATCAGTATAAACTCATGTTTAGCTTGATACAGATAAAATAGTTACATAGGGAAATTTGTATAGGTATGTGTACATATATAGATCAGTATACACAAGGAAAAAATATATATATTTCCTTGCTCTGTGAGCTGGCAGGACCTAGAAGTTATAACAAACCAGTAGCATTGAGCCTACCTAGTAACTAGACTTGGTTTCTAATCCATTCTCTAATAAAAGAAACCAGGGCTTTTTGGAGAAATAGTTGATTCTGAGACTAGGACAGGAAATATACAAGATCAGCCTAGAGCACCTTGGAGTAGCAGAACATAAATGTTGGGGGGGTGGGGAGAAAAAACAATAAAACCCAAACACCTGACGAGGGTATATATCAAAAGGACACAGGATATAGCTGAAAGAGCTCCCAGTGGCCAAAGCTGGAATAATTAGAGCAACAAAACATTTTCGAAAAGTAATACTGGATTATAATCCAAAGTATAAAATAAATATCCATGAGTTCATACTGAGATAAATAAACAAATAAATGAATAAATAAATAAATTAGGGAGAATAGATAAATCTCATGTACAGAGGAATTTCAAAAAATCGACGGAGATACTCTGTCCTCAGGGAGATGGAACGTAACTCCCCACTCCTTCAGTATAGGCTGCATGCACATATGACTTCCTTCCAAAGAGTGCAGTACGGAGAGGGGGAGGACAAGAATAGCTTTACAGTAGAGGAGCCTGGCAAACACTACCCCAGCCAGGTGACCAAAGCTACTATCCACAGTGATAAGTCATATTCACAGTATGTACCCTTCATATGATGTAATGAAAATGGCACTTTAACTGTGTGGTCTTCTTCCCAAAAATGTATAACCCAAATTTAATCATATAATAAATACTAGACAAATCTCATTTGAGGAACATTCTGTAAAACACCTAACCGGTACTCCTCAAAACTTGTCAAGATCAGGGGTGTGTGGCTGGCTGTCAATAGAGCATGTAACTCTTAATCTCTGGGTCGTGAATTCAAGCCCAACGTAGGGTATAGAGATTACTTGGAAAAAAAAAAAAAAAACTTGTCAAGATCATAAAAAAAACAAGAAGAGATTAAGAAACCATCACAGCCAGAAGCCTAAGTAGACAGGACAAGTAAATATTATGTGGTGTCCTGGAGGGGATCCTAGAACAGGATATTAGGTAAAAACTAAGAAAAAAAATGAATAAAGTATGGATTTTAGTTAATAATAATGTATTAACAGTGGAAAAAAGATAGTCTCTTCAATAAATGGTGCTGGGAAAACTGGACAGCTATACGTAGAAGAATTAAACTTGACCATTTTCTTACACCATACACAAAGATAAACTCAAAATGGATAAAAGACCTCAACGTGAGACAGGAATCCATCAGAATCCTAGAGGAGAACATAAGGAGTAATCTCTTCGATATCAGCCACAGCAACTTCTTTCAAGATATATCTCCAAAGGCAAAGGAAACAAAAGTGAAAATAAACTTTTGGGACTTCATCAAGATCAAAAACTTCTGCACAGCAAAGGAAAGAGTCAACAAAACAAAGAGGCAACCCACGGAATGGGAGAAGATATTTGCAAATGACAGTACAGACAAAAGGTTGATATCCAGGATCAATAAAGAACTCCTCAAACTCAACACACACAAAACAGATAATCATATCAAAAAATGGGCAGAAGATATGAACAGACACTTCTCCAATGAAGACATGCAAATGGCTATCAGACACATGAAAAAATGTTCATCATCACTAGCCATCAGGGAGATTCAAATTAAAACCACATTGAGATATCACCTCACACCAGTTAGAATGGCCAAAATTAGCAAGACAGGAAACAACGTGTGTTGGAGAGGATGTGGAGAAAGGGGAACCCTCTTACACTGTTGGTGGGAATGCAAGTTGGTGCAGCCTCTTTGGAGAACAGTGTGGATATTCCTCAAGAAATTAAAAATAGAGCTTCTCTATGACCCTGCCATTGCACTCCTGGGTATTTACCCCAAAGATACAGAGGTAGTGAAAAGAAGGGCCATCTGTACCCCGATGTTTATAGCAGCAATGGCCACCGTCGCCAAACTGTGGAAAGAACCAAGATGCCCTTCAACGGACGAATGGATAAGGAATATGTGGTCCATATACACTATGGAGTATTATGCCTCCATCAGAAAGGATGAATACCCAACTTTTGTAGCAACATGGATGGGACTGGAAGAGATTATGCTGAGTGAAATAAGTTAAGCAGAGAGAGTCAATGATCATATGGTTTCACTTATTTGTGGAGTATAACAAATAGCATGGAGGACTTGGGGAGTTAGAGAGGAGAAGGGAGTTGTCGGAAATTGGAAGGGGAGGTGAACCATGAGAGACTATGGACTCTGAAGAACAATCTGAGGGGTTTGAAGCGGCGGGGGGGTGGGGGAACCAGGTGGTGGGTATTAGAGAGGGCATGGATTGCATGGAGCACTGGGTGTGGTGCAAAAATAATGAATACTGTTATACCGATAAAAAAAAAACCTCTCAAATTTAAAATACTGATTTGCTCTGGGGTTTTTTTGTTGTTGTTGCTTTAATTTCTGTTTCATTAAAAAAATAATGTATTAATATTGACTAATTGCAACAAACACACCACACTAATGCAAAATGTTAAATAATAGAGACTGCGGGGTATAGTGCATATGGGAAATTTCTGTATATTAGCATTTTTTTAGTACATCTAAAACTATTCCAAAATTTAGAACTTTATTAAAATAATATTGAGAATCATAAAGATATAAAGTGGAAAGTGGAAGGGACCATAAAAAATCACCAGTTAAACCCTCTGTTTTATATGGGAGGGAACAGGGTGCATAGCAGAACTTAATAGCCTGCACTTTGGAAAAGGCCTTAAATAAACATTGGTGGCTAGCTGCTGAACTTTGCCCTCAGTGACACTATACTATTCGTCATAGCACATAATAGACACTCAATAAATAATTACTGAATAGTGGATAATTTCCAAAAACCTACCCTCTACCCAAGTATTTAGTCCATTCAGTTTATTTATTAACTCATTCATTCAACAAATTTGCTGAGTGTCTGGTATCATAATTTTACTCCTGGAACTATAATTTCTTAGAAACTCTACCAAAGGAATGTCATTTTGGCAATTTTCCATATCTGACTTTGTAGGAAACTCTATTTAGCTGATTCAAGTTTATAAGTGTCCAAGGAAGAATTATTTCAAGCCACGTATTAACAGGAAATAGATGGAGGAGGCATGAAAAGAGAAGGATGGCTCTTAGGAATCACAAAGAATATGTGTGGTTCATTCACACTCAAGTTATGGGCTACAGCATTTTTGAATAGTATTAGGATCTCCAGTCTCCCATTCTATTCCTTTTACTACTTACTGAGGCAATAAGCTAAGAGTATAGTTTTGTCTTGCTTTCCAGTTTCAGCTGTGTGATCTTGGCCAAGTTACCTAATCTTTTTGAGGTTCAGTTCCCCCATCTGAAAAATTACCTTATAAAAGAATGTTGCTTAGTTTCAATAAACCAACATTTCTAAAGTGTTTAGCACACTTGGCAATGACATTATTACTACTAGTATTATTAGTATCATTGTTATCTTTACCAACCAACCAGATGCTTGTACCTCTGAAATAACGTAGGGCAATAACTCAGGAACTACAAAGAACACATGTTGGCACACTTAATCTTTTGATTTTTCTAGTTTAATAAGTGGGTTGTTTCCAACAAACCACAGAATTATTGTTGGGACCTGGGCTATGGCTTTATTTACTGTCAGTCCAGTGCCTCTTTTAGACTGCTAGGAAACTAAAGGGGTTATTTTCAAGTTCCTTTCCTTCTTGGCCTCTTTCCCTGCTCAAGTTTGTTTTCATGTTAACATTATCATCCATTCTAAATATTCCATGGGCTCCCTAAAAGTGGGTAAGTTTTTCCTGATAAATTTCTCTCCTGATGTTTATCTTTTTTACTTTATTTCTATCATACTTAAAGATCACATTACTCGGGGTGTTTACCACCTCTATGTATAAATGCTGAGAAAAAGTCCAGCCCTCCCAGAGGGTGCCTCCCTCTCCGTGCCCAGGTAAAAGAGAGCTTGTGTTTGCTATTCTGACTAGAAGTGTCTGAGCAAGAAGTCTCCCTCTCCAATTCCCATTAGAGCCCCGACTGCCTGTGGGGGAATCCCAGCAGTTCCTGAAGACATCAGCCCTCTGAGACTGCCTCTTGGAAACAGTGCTCTCTGCCTGTGGTGGTGGCACCAGCTCAGCACCTCCCACAACAGCTCCTTGGTACTTCTGCTGCCTCCTCCAGGGCCTCCCTTGACGCTGCTCAGTAGAGTCTGCTTTCATAAGTTCTACTTCAGTGGCAGAAAGCTAAGTTTGAGTAATAGAGGTTATCTTGTACAAACCAGTTGCAAAAACCATTCTAAGCACAAATGTTCCAACTTCAGAGGAAATCTTAAAGGAAACTTTAAATAGTTTTAATCAAAAAGAATACTCTTTTACAGGGTTCAAAAATAATTAAGTTAACACAACAGGTTAATTGTTTCTTTTTAACTGATTTTAAAGGAATTTTCAAAGATCGTTTTATCTGTGGCTCATTATCATTGCAACAAGCAGACTGAGGATTCGTTTTCAACTAGCATAATTATTTTGAAACTCCTTTTGTCAAGAATAGTCAGAAAAAAAGGTCCTACTTCTCTCTTAGGAGGAACGTGTGAAGGTTGAAACCAGCTGCTGCTTCTCCCCACACTGCCAATCTTAGTGACTCCAGAAGGATTTGGGCCCGAGGGAGATAAGAGAAAGGGGTCAATTACAGAACAGAGGAGCAGCAGATTCTAAATCAGGACATATGCATGAGCTCCCAACTAGAAACCAGAGGGAGAGCTTATGTGTGTTCCCATTTTCTTCATAAGCTTAGGACGTCCAACATCTAAAATTATTTGTATTTAAGACATCTCCTGAGACTTCACCTGATTGGAAGGATTTTGTTGTTATTGTTTGTTTGTCTATAAAATACTACTCAGCTTGCTTTTCAAATTTAAAAACAATACTTTTAACATAATTGCTTAAGTTCTATATCAAATGTTTCTCTACTCATGAAAAGACTCTGTCATTAATTTACAGGATTTTCTATTGGTAACAAACCTGATTGGACATAAGGGTGATAACATAACCTATATAAATCACACACACATGTAGTAAATATCACATGAAAATCTAGAAGAACATATTTTCTAGAAATGTGGACAATATATTTAAATGTCCTAACCTACCACACTTAAGAAGTTTACTTTGGGAGGCCCCAGAGACTGTCTCAAAAAGAGAGATGGTCTCCAGAACAACATAAATCAGGATTTGACAAGGTCTTAGTAACTGATAGTCAGGAGAGAAGACAAAAACAAACAAAATGCTGCATATAAGAAGATAAATAGTGGCTTCAGATTTGAACCCCAAATTAAAAGTCACAAGGGCAACCTCTCCAATTGCAGGCCTTGGTTTGCAATTCCATTGCTTTTCAAATGGGCAAATCTGTGTGAAGGACATCAGGATAAATAATAGAAGATGTTTTTAAATTTAACAACATTCAATAATTCTCCCTAGAAATGGTGGGGTGTCTAGAAAGTAATAAGTAAATGTTTGAGACACAACAAGGGACTAGGAAGCCAAGATCAAAATGCGTTGTTTTGGGGAAGTCTTTCCTAAGTGTCTAGGAACATGATCCAGAGGCATTAGGTAGTCATTTCATTGTCTCGAGCTACTGGCATCACTTGAAACAGGCATGTAAGAAATATGGCGGCAGGCATATTAGGATTTGAATATTGTTGAATATAAAAATGAGTCAACAATTCTCACTAGCTATGGAATAAATGCAAGGAAACAAAATGAGCAATGCAATAAGGGAAATAAAAAAGAATCAGACACACAGGGAAAGAACAGTAAAACAGAAAAAGAGAGAACCTGTTTATAGGAAAAGCAATTTGGGTTGGCACTACACTTCTAGTCTAGATTGACTGACATGGGGGAAACAAGATGAACAGCTCTTAAGATGGAGTGAAGGCTGAATAGCTTCTATTAGTTTGTTTTCCTCTTACACTTTTAAAACTCAACATCCACAACCCACATAATCCAATTTTTGAATGGGCAGAAGACCTGAACAGACATTTCTCCAAGAAGCATTTAGCTGGCCAGCAACCACATGAAAAGATGCTCAATAGGGATGCCTGGGTAGCTCAGTTGGTTGGGCATCTGCCTTCCGCTCAGGTCATTGTCCCAAGGTACTGGGATTAAGTCACGCTTTGGGCTCCCTGCTCAGCAGGGAGTCTGATTCTCCATCTGCCTGCTGCTCCCCCCGCTTATGCTATCTTTCTCTCTCAAATAAATAAATAAAATATTTTTTTAAAAAGATGCTCAACATCACTCATCATCAAGAAAATGCAAATCAAAACTACAATGAGATATCTTCTTACACCTGTCAGAATGGCTAAAATACAAAACAGAGGAAACAATGAGTGCTGGCAAAGATGTAGAGAAAAAGGAACCCTCTTGCACTGTTGGTGGAATAGCAAACTGGTACTGTCCCTGTGGAAACAGTAAGGAGTTTCCACATAAAGTTAAAAATAGGGGTTCCTGGGTGGCTCAGTTGGTTCACATCTGCCTTAAGCTCAGTTCATGATCCTGAGGTCCTGGGATAGAGTCCTGCATTGGGCTCCCTGCTTCATGGGAAGTCTGCTTCTCCCTCTGCCTCCCTCTGTCTTTCTTTGTCCCTATGAACAAATAAATAAAGTCTCAAAGAAAAAGTTAAAAATAGAACTGCCCTGGTAAGAACTACTGGGTTCTTACCTCCAAAATACAAAAATGTTAATTCAAAGAGATATACGCACCCCTATTTTTACAACAGCATTATTTACAATAGCCAAGATATGGAAGCAGCCCAAGTGTCCATCAACTGATGAATGGATAAAGAAGATGTGGCATATATATATATACAATGGAATATGATTCGGCCATAAAAAGAATGAAGTCTTGGGGCGCCTGGGTGGCTCAGTGGGTTAAGCTGCTGCCTTCGGCTCGGGTCATGATCCCAGGGTCCTGGGATTGAGTCCCGCATCGGACTCTCTGCTCAGCGGGGAGCCTGCTTCCTCCTCTCTCTCTGCCTGCCTTTCTGCCTACTTGTGTTCTCTGTCAAATAAATAAATAAAATCTTTAAAAAAAAAAAAGAATGAAATCTTGCCATTTGCAACAACATGATTGGAGCTGGAGAGTATAATGCTAAGTGAAATAAGTTCGTCAGAGAAAAACAAATACCATACAATTTCACTCATATGTGGAATTTAAGAAACAAAACAAATAACCAAAAGAAAAATGAGAGAGAGAGAAAGAGAGAGACAAACCGAGAAACAAACTCTTAACTATAGAGAACAAAGTGATGGATCCCAGAGAGGAGATAGGAGGGGGGATGGGGCGTAACAGGAGATGGGTATTACGGAGCACACTTGTCATGAGGAAAACCAGGAGATGTATGGGAGTTGTTGAATCACTATACCGTACAACTGAAATACCTATAACGTTGTATGCTAACTATACTGTAATTAAAATAAAAAATAAGAACACTTGAAACTCAATAAAAAATAAACTCACTCATTTCTATTTTCCCCTCCTGTTCCACCAAAACTGTTCTTCCTTTTGTATTCCTTTCCCTAGATGAATAATGCATTATCTATTCAAAGCTCCTACAAGTTAATAAAGTCTCCTTCCCTTCTTTCAACTACTTCTACCCTAAACATAAAAACCTAATTGATTGCCAAATATTTTTAGCTTTGCTTCTTATCTTCCCTTCTGGGTTACCACAAGGGCCCTCTTCTGACGCTAGCTTCCTTCTTCCTACATCATCCTTCTTTCACACTGCAGTTAGGGCTTTCGTCCTTGTTAATACTTTTCTCATCTTTCCATTGGCTTTCAGAGTAAAATTTTCAATGTAGCATATGGGGTACTTCATCAACTTGCTTCTTTCTAGTTCTCTAACTTTTTCCTCTGCTGTCCCTAGATCCAGCTACACTAAACCACTTGAGTCACCCCAGAGTTGTTCCCCTCTCCTTCACCTTCCTGCCTTTTTTTATACAACCTAGAATGCTCGTCCCTCCATTCTCTGTCTAGATAATCCAGATTCTAATTTTTCCAACTCCTTCCATGTTACTCCGAATTGAATTTTTAAAAATTAACCAACAATTAAAGGATAGTTAGCAGATGCTACGATTCCAGTGCAGTTTGCTCAAAACAGAGTGAAATTCCTTTTGTGCCTTTATTTGAGACACGGATTTCTTTTCTCAGTCATTTTATTTTCTACTTTCCTTTGACTGGTAATTACTCACTGGGTGAGGACTTGAAGAGTTTGAACATATATTCAGCCACAATATTATAATAAGAGATCTAGGTGGTGAGGAAAACTGAGTGAAAAATCACAAAGAAACTGTGAAAGAGGAAGAAGTGCTCAGCTATTTGCCTAAAATCACATTAGCCATTTCTCCTTCTTCTCTCCTTCGCCTCTTTTTCTCTCCCTCCTCTCTCTGTCCCTATCTGTCTCTGTGTCTGTCTCTGTGTCTGTCTGTCTGTCTGTCTCTCTCTCACTCACACACGCACACTTCTCCTAAGGTTAAAACTACTCTGTGTTCTTTTTAAATCCCTCAGGTTTTACATTTTATTGCTCCAAGAGTCTGCCTCCCTGAAGTTCTTGTATAGACTAGTTATTTCCCTCTGTAAAGAAGCTGTTCAGTTCTGCCTTGCCTGGCTTGGAAGAATCCAAGGGAGGGAGTTCTTTCAGGCCTGTCTCTTTTCCACTCCCCTCCTCCCCAGTCCTGGCTGGATCAGTGAGTCTGTCAATCCCAGGCAAGAGACAAGGCAGACAAAGGTTTATTTGTAAAGAACCTCCTTCTAGCACCTCCTTTTTTCTCCTTTTGCCCAAACTCACCCAGTGAATTGGAGCATTTAAGAAGATTCCTCTGCCAAGAAGACCAAAAGGAACAGAGAAGAAAGGGTATGTATTTTTTCTTAAATATCATTTTGTATTACTTATTCTATTACAAATTTTTGCCATAGACTAGAGCAGAAATGTATTTATGTGTTGAATCAGAAGAGAAGGGATTCTCTAAGGAGATGGATGTACTTTGAAAAAGATAATGCTTCCTAGGATAAAAGAAAATAGTCAGATTAAAAGGGACTAGAAAATGTACATTCCTTAACTGGGAGAGTCACTTAATCATAGGTTTAAAAAGAGACAGCTCCCTCACTGTGATTCCTGATTACTGCCTATGGCCACTCTGAATCTGATCCCATGTAATAAGACCTTATTATTCCAACTCTCAGAATCATACGTGAATAATGAAGTATATAAAGTTAGTCTTTCAATGCAGTAGATATATCTCTATATTACCTATTCTATGTGAAGTTAACTGCAATGTCTAAGAAAGGAAATGGGTTTTTTTTTTTTTTTGCTCTTAAAATCCTGATTCCTAAAAAGGAACTGGTATAAATATGTAATACAAAGGGGGAATTCACTGAATTCATCCTTGGTATCCCCACCATAGAACACACTACAGTGTCTGTGTTGCTAAGATAAAGGGAATACTTTTTCCCTTTCAGGCTTATAAAAATTCCTCTTTAAGATTCCTTAACTTAGTTATGCAAGCTAGGAAAATCTCCCCCAAATCCTTGTCCTTTTCTCCAATTCTGATGATCTATTATAGCCAGAAAAATAAGTAGAATGATACAAGACTGAATATTCATATCATCTTACAGCATTCTCTGAATGCATTCTCTGAAGGAAGATTACTTTCAGGAAAGATGTGAACTTCATGTTTCCACTGATGAACGTCTCTTGGGTACTTGAGTGGATCTTGCCTGGTTTAATGATGTTTGAAAGGCTTATCCACTTTCTTGTACCACCTCTTCTGTAACATACACTTTAAGAAGTTCTACTTCACGGTGCTTTCTACCACAAACCTCTTCTAACACAGTTAGTAAGAAAGAGAAATTTTTTGAAATGACTTTTTTTTTCATCACCCAAGAAAGATGAATGGGAAACATCACAGGCTAGATGGCAATTTTAATCTCTTTCAACTATAATTTTTGATATTTTACATGTCAAGGTCTAGGCTGGAAATTTCATTTGTTTTTGCAGCCTTTGCTTCTCTCTTGCTGTGTTTTGAAAGAAATCTGAAAATGAACTGCCCTTTCTGTCTAATTCATCAACTCTGTTTCACTGAACTGCTCTTAATACCAGTTCCCAGAATTGACATCAGTTGCCTATATGAGCATTGCATCATAAATCTCTGAACACTTAAACTGTATAGCCCTGTTAGTTTTGGCCATTAAATGGGATAATTTTTCTTTTTAAGTCTTCATTTAACTCAATGATTCAAAAGCCTTCTGATGGCAAATACCCTCCCATAATCAAAATTTGCAATTCTATATTTTATGATGGTGACCATGATTTGTTGCAAGGTGTTGGAAATACCTTGCCCATGACTCTATATCCTCTGCTTTGATCCTTTGAAAATTATGCCACTATTCGAATATGAATGGTATCATACAGTTTTAGGAACAATATTAATTATATAAATTTGAATCCAAAAAAACCAATAGATAACTATCTAAGGATCTCTTGCTTATTCCTTTCGATATTCAGATTTTAGCTTTGTTTCCTTTTGTAATTTGGATGTACTCCAGGAGGAATTTTAAGTGCATGTACTTCAACTGAAATAGAAAAGAAAATAGAGCAATTTGCTTCAGATTTGCCAAAGTCATCTCACTCTTACTGGCACTTGAAAATATATGGTCTTGATGGATTGCCAAGGATTAAGTTTGGTGTCTTCTAATGAAAAAAATAATCAATGTATCACATTAGAACATACTGGTTGAGATATTTTTCCATTTGCCGCACTCAAGTAAAAGAAGAAGAGAAAACTTCATTTCAAACATGTAATTTATTAAGTGTTAAAAAAAAAATACTACCAGTAAGTTCTTGCCAGGTGTGGAATTTTCCATCCTAGTATGTGACTGAGACTGTGACAGAAACAGTATTTTGTGCTCCGGCATGGACATATTCAGAAGAGGTGCATGGTATGGCAACATACCCACTTTTCCAGCAATTTATTTGTTCATTCCTTCAGTGAATGTTTTTGGAACATTTACTGTGAGCCCAGCGTTAAAGCAGGCACTCTGAGAGATGCAAAAGAATTTATAGTCTTTGCCTTAATGATGCTGGCATCTCCTTTTCCAATCCTCTGAATATCAGCTTGCCCCAGGTCTCAGTCTTTTGTCACTTCTCTTCTTAATCTATTCTCACTACCCTGCTAGTCCCATAGCTATAAATATGATCAATAAACATCCTGATGTCTCTCAAAAATTTTTTAAATTTATTTGACAGACAGAGATCACAAATAGGCAGAGAGGCAGGCAGAGAGAGAGGAGGGGAAGCAGGCTCTTTGCTGGGCAGAGAGCCCGATGCGGGGCTCGATCCCAGGACCCCAGGATCATGACCTGAACCGAAGGCAGAGGCTTTAACCCACCAAGCCACCCAGGCGCCCCATCAAGTTTTTATTTCTAGCCCTAACCTTTAGACACATACTGCCTACTCAACTTCTTCACTTGGATGCCTAGTAGGCCCCTCAAACTTAATTTGTCTCATATTTAACTCTTAAATTTTCCCCAAATTGACTCCATCTAATTCTTCCTCAACTCAAAAAACGTCAATATCATTTATGTCAAAAACCTAAGAGTCATCCTTGTTTTTTATCTTCCATCAACTTTCACCCATAGCCTTTTTCTTCTTCCAATGTTGTCCCACCACAACACATCTTTGTAAAGCAGTCAGGGATTATTTTTTAAGTCGTTCATCAGATCGCGTTTCTATTCTATCAAAAATCTTACAATGGCTTCCTAATATATTAAATAAAATCCAAGTTCTTAATCATGTTCTATAAGACCCTTTATGGCATTTCCATATCTTCCTTCCTGATTCTAGGTAAATACTCAGAACGACAAATTTACTCAATGGCCAAATAAATGTCTTTTGGTGAATTTCTGATTCCCAACTGTAGCCATATTCTCTATCCTTAAATTGTTTATGAAAAATATTGACAATTACAAGGCATTATTCAGTCAAATTCACAGTTCTTAATGAATGGATTACACAGGACAACTGAGTGGCTCAGTTGTTAAGAGTCTGCCTTCAGGGGGGTCATGATCCTGGGCTCCTGGGACTGAGCCCCACACCGGGCTTCTGCTCAGCAGGAAGCCTGCTTCTCCCTCTCCCACTCCTCCTGCTTGTGCTCCCTCTCTCTCTGTGTCTCTCCTTGTCAAATAAATAAATAAAATCTTAAAAATAAAAAAAGATTACACATGAGTGCTATAGGCACATAGAACAGGGGAGCTATTAAGAACAGCAGACTAGATCTGGCTTCTTAGAAGAGATGAGTTTGAGGTTTGTCCTCAGTAGATGGTTTGGTCAGAAATTAACATAAAGGGAAGAGGTGAGAGGGAATAATAAGGCAAAGACATATGTGTAGGATTGAAGAGATGACTGAAGAGATGACTACTAGCTGAGCAATAGTGAATGACAGATGTGGAGGAGAAGTGGAAGGAAGGCCTTAGGATTAGCCTTAGGAAGTTGGCCATCTTTTAGATACCATGAAACCACTGCAGGAACTTCCTCAGGATTTAAAAAAAATAAAAGTGTTTTCAGAGAATCATTCATGTAATACCACATACAGGGGCCATGCATTGTATTAGCCACTGGGTATGTGGTAGTGAACAAAATAGACAGCTTTTATGAAGCTTTCTGTCTTAAGGGAATGATAGACATCAAATGAGTAAACTCATAAATATATAATTTAAAATGTGATAAATATCATTAGGAAAAAGAAGGCACTATGAAAGAATCAAGTTGAAACTACTTTAGAATGGATGGTCAGAGAAAGCATTTGAAAAAATGACATTTAAATTGAGAACTGAAAGTCAAGAATAAGCCAGGCAAGTAAAGCACATTCCTTCTAGCATATATAAAAATCTTAATGGAGGAATAAAGATTTCTATTTAATTATAAGAAAATACTCTATGTATCTTTATTGCAATATGTTTTTTAAATGGGTCAGATGAGCTATCTTCTAACAAAAAACAAATTATCAAAAATAACAAGAGATAGAAACTATGTAATATTTAGGACATATTTATATTATAAATTATTTATTATTTATCTGAAATTTAAATTTAACTGAGTATCCTGTATTTTATCAATTATATTTTAACAATATTAAATATCATCTGAGTTTCAATATCATGTATATAATCAGGGACACAGGACTATAAAAGAGGTTAGGAAGTGGTGATATATGGATTTTGAACTTACCTGCTTTTACGTAGCAGGGTGTAGTGGAGACACTCTAAGGAATATACCTCAGTTAATACAAATCTTTGGGATGAGTTTGTCCTCAGCTTTTCACCCATTTATCCTTTTCCCCTTTTCTCATTATCTTAAAAGCCTATACTTCCTTCTTAATAACTTTTGCTGGTACAACATCTTTCTCTGACTTTTCTTCTGCCCAGTCTTCAAATGTTAGTTTCCCAATGTTCTGTCCCTGGCCATCTCAAGTTCTCCTTAACACCCTCGCCTTATGCATACCAAAAAGAGATATACCAAAATGCTAACAACCCTCATCTCTAGATGGAAACTAGCTGTATTTTATTTATCTATTCTTTTCTGAATTATCCTTGTTTTAGACTGAGTGTTACTACTTTTTAAAAAAGTATTTTTAAAAAATCCAATCAGGCTTCTGGCTATAATTAGAACCATCTAATGGAAAGAAAACTTAAGCAGTTAGGAGTCGTGAAATGAGTTCAAAACTACACTTATATGCAGGAAACATACAAAAAGTAATAAGAGTCCAAGCTTAGTAAATGCATGACTTTTTCCAAAAGCCACAAGAATTAAGATAAAATTAAGCTAATTACTAAAAATAAGAACAACATGGTTGCATAGTGAAAACAAACAAACAAACAAATAAATCTGGGGAGACCCAAACTGTAAAATATATGAAAAATGCTAATGACTAATATAATACAAAAATTCTTCAAACACAATTGTTAAAAAGGTTACAAAGAATTTACAACTCTCTCTCCACCCCTCTCCCTAAACTCAATTTTTTGATAGACAGTAATCTGGTAAGGGAGGTTAGAGAAAAGGGGAGGGGTCTCTGCTGTTGTTGAATCTTCTGATAAAAGTACACACACATACACACACACACACACACACACACACACACACATTTTAAGATTTATTTATACTAGAGAGAGAGAGCAAGGGAGAGAATCTTAAGCAGACTTCCCAGTGACTGCGGAGCCCAATCCAGGGCTCAACCTCATGACCCTGAGATTATGACCTGAATTGCAATCAAATCAATGCTTAACCAACTGAGGCAACTGGGTTCCCCCATAACTATATATTGTTAATTCAGGTAAGAGCTGACTAGAATAAATGACAGTTTTGATTAAAAAGGGAAACAAACCAGAAATTAGGAAGTACAACTTAAAGTCAGATTATTTAGAAAAAATGCAATACAATGCAATTTAATCAAAACAATAGTACTTGATGATATCCAAATTTAAGAATTTGACAGCTCACTAACATCTTCCCATACTAAATCGTTCCCTGCAACTTGATATTGAGTTTAGAAATATGAGAAATTCCTCCTTCTCTGACTCTATATAAGCATCTAGAGATTAGGATATATTATTTATACTTTCACTAACATGCCAGGCATTGTTTGAGGTGCTTGGAATACACATCAGACAAAATCCTGTCTTCCTGAAGCTTACATTCAAGTTCTGGGAGACATAATAAGAATATTTTTTAACAATTTAGAGGTTCATAAATGCCATGGAAAAGCAGAGCAACTAAGGCAGATTGAGAGTATGTGAGGGGAGATACAATTTTAAACAGAATATATCTTACTGTGGAGCAAAGTGAACAAAAACTTGAAGAGGTTGAGGGAAGCAGACATGCAGTTAATCTGCTGGAAGAGCTTTCCAAGCAGAGGAACTAACCAGAGCAAAGGCACTAAGGCAAGAATGTGTCTAGTATTTTTGAGGATTAGCTAGAAGAGAAAGAACAAGGGAAAGAGTAATCATTTCAGAGAGAGAGAGACAGCAGGAAGCCAGATTGCATATGGAGGCCACCACAATCACTTTAGCTTTAATTGAAGTTATTGGAGAGATTGGAAGAGGATAGGTGTAGTTATTAATATTTTTCTTAATTCCTTTGCACTGTTGGTACTTAGGACAGTGCCTGGTATAAAGGAAATACTAAAAAATGTCTGTTACATTGAACCGAATTAAACCACCTTGCTCCTGTTTTTCTCTGTCACACATAATTACTTAATCACTTTATCAGTGAGTCCTACATCAGTGCTATTCTTTGACTCCCTCACTTTCCCAGTATTGGCTGCTCTTCTCCTGAATACTCTTGCCAGCTTGGTCTTGGTATGGGCAGAGGAATTCTAAGTCACCTGAAGCAGTATGTGAAGACTTGGGCCCAAAGATAAAAGAATGATTTCAGGCTGTTTTTCAGCAGGCTATATCAACTAGAACAAACTACACAAGCATCATTCCAGAAATCGGAAGGGCAGACTGAATGGCTCCTTGTGCAAACCATAATGGGTCTTATTTATTGTGTTTTGGAACACTATAACTCTTACCCTATCCAAGAGATCGGAGTAAGAGCAACATAATCCAATTTAGGAAAGGTTGTGGAATGGAATAACATAGTTCTGAGACTTTGGCTTAAATATTAAAATTACCAGAGTACCACGCAGCTCATTTTTAGAACTTGTAGTTTAGGAATCTCTCCTTCATATTCCTCCAAAAATAGGTGCAAATTGTAATAGTAGTAGAGAAAGCTTTGCTTCCACCCAAGATGGAGTAGAAAGAACTAGATTTACTCACTCCTCTGAACTAACAACAACAACAACAACAACAAAAAAAAACCCAGACAAAACATTTGAAACAACCTCTGTCAAAACACTGGATTTCAAGCAAGGAAGGACATCGTCCTGTGAGAGATGGGAAACAAATGAGGTATAATTTTCAAGGAGAGGGAACACAGAATCCTGCAGATTCCCTGAACTGAGAAAATGGAGCTGAATGTCAGAGAGAATAAAACAGCCACAATTCACAGAACAGAGTTTGGAGAGAAGAAAGATACATAGAAAATGCTGGATGTCTGCAGAGGGCCCCACTGAAATATTCAGAGAACTGGTTCGTGCATGCAAATGAGAAAACTATCTATGGCCAGGGAGAAAAATCTGAGAGGATTAGAGAACAGAGTGTCTGGCACTCACAAAAAGTCAGGCTTACTCACAGAAACAAATTGAAAAAAGCTTGTAATTCATTGGCCATTGGGTAGAATACTCAGGAAGAAATGGTCTCAGTAGTAGGAATAATTAGCTTGGCTGAGTTAGAATCATCGAACAAATCATAAAACCAAGTCCTGAAGAAATCAAACTGTTTCCAAGTAACTTAGTTACATCTCAGCACAAGAATATTTATAAAAATACAAAAATATCCAGCACCCCACAATGCAAAATTTAAACTGTCTGTAATCTAATCAAAGACTACCAAATTGCAAAAAAGCAGGAAAACATAATTCATAACTAGAATAATCTATCAATTAAAGCCAACCCAGAATTGACACTTTTGTTAGTATTAGTAGCAGTAGCAAAGGATAATAAAACAGATACATTTTTAAGGTGCTGAAAAAAATCCAAATTATCAATCTACCACACCATAACCAGCAGAATTTTTTTTAAAAAGGAAAATAAAGACAGTTTCAGACATGCAAAAATTTAAAGAATTCCTCACCAGAAAACCTACACTATTAGAATGTTAAAGGACATCAATAGGGCATATGGAAAATGATATCAGATGGAATGTGGATCTACACAGAAAAGTGAAGAGCACTGGAAATAGAAACTACATGGATAAACACACAAGATTTTTTCTCATTATTTAATGCCCTAAAATACAATTGTTTAAGCAATAATAATAATATATTTTGATTTTTTAGCATATACATCAGTAAAATACATAACAGTAATAGCATAAAAGATGGGAGAAGAGAAATGGAAGTATACTATTATAAAATTTTTATACTATATGTAAAGTATAATATCATTTGAAGGGAAATGGTAAGTTAAAGTATATACATTATAAGTCTTAAGGGAACCACTAATATAACAAAATGAAGAATTATAGCTATGAGCCAACAAAGGAAGTAAAATGAAATCACACACACAAAAATGTTCACTTAATCCAAAAAAACACATACAAAGAGGAAAGAAAGAACAAAGAGCAAGTAGACCAAATAGAAAATAAAATCCAAGTTGATAGATTTAAACCGAATGATGTCGGGGAACCTGGTGGCTCAGTGGATTAAATCTAATGATGTCAATAATCACATTAAATGTAAATGACCTAAATGTTCCACTTAAAAGTCAGAGATTGTCAGTTTGGATGAAAAAAAAAAAAAAAAGACCAGGGCGCCTGGGTGGCTCAGTGGGTTAAATCCTCTGCCTTTGACTCAGGTCATGATCCCAGGGTCTCCATTGGGCTCTCTGCTCAGCAGGGAGCCTGCTTCCCCCTCTTTCTCTCAACCTGCCTCTCTGCCTACTTGTGATCTCTGTCTGTCAAATAAATAAATAAAATCTTTAAAAAAAAAAAAAAGACCAAATGATAGACTACCTCTAAGAACATATTTGAAATCTAAAATGAGTAAAAATAAAAGTATAGAAAGATATATTCAGGGTCAGAAAAGCCAATATTATTAGAATGCCATTATTCGCCAAATTTATTTATAGGTTCAACGCAATCTTAATCAAAATTTCAGAAGGCTTTTTCTGTAGAAATTGAGAAGCTGATAATACAACTTATACAGAAATGCAAAAGGCCTATAATTGCCAAAACAACTTTGTGAAAGAAGAAAATTTCAGGGCTAATTCCACCTGATTCTAAGAATTATTATGAAGTGAGAGTAATCAAAACTATAGTGTTCACATAAATATAAAGAAATAGGGGCGCCTGGGTGGCTCAGTGGGTTAAAGCCTCTGCTTTCAGCTCAGGTCATGATTCCAGAGTCCTGGGATCGAGCGAGCCCCGCATCGGGCTCTCTGCTCAGCAGGGAGCCTGCTTCCTCCTCTCTCTGCCTGCCTCTCTGCCTACGTGTGGTCTCTGTCTGTCAAATAAATAAATAAAAATATTAAAAAAAAAAAAAAAGAAAGAAATTGATGAAAAAGAATAGAGCCCAGAAACAGGCTCACAGCTAAATTGAAAACTGATATTTGACAAAGATGCAAAGGCAATTCAGTGGAGAAATAACAATAATTTCAAATATGGTACTAAAATTACTAGACAACTATATGAAAAAAAATGCAGAAAGAAATTCAACCACACCATTTACTAAATAAAAAATTAACTATAATAGATTACACAACTAAATGGGATATCTAATATTATAAAACTGGAAGAAAACATAAGAAGAAAAACTTTGTGTGGCCTTGGATAAGGCAATGTTTTCTTATATATGACAATGAAAGCATTTTTTAAAGAAAAAAAGAACATTGATAAATCAGACTTCATCAATTTTAAAAATTTTTGCTCTTTGAAGCCCACTGTTAAGAAAGTGATAAGGAAAGTCACAGATAAAGAGTAAATGTTTAGGAAGTAAACATCTGATAAAGAACTTGTATCCAAAATTTGTAAAGGACTCTTAAAATTCAGGAAAACCACCCCAATTTTTAAAAGATAGCAAGAGATTTGAACAGGTTGTTCACCAAAGATAAACAAATAAGTAGATGAAAAGGGGCTCAACACCATTAATTATTAGGGAAATGCAATATAAGACCACAATGAGACACTTACTAGAATGGCCAAAAATGAAAAAGACTGACCATACCAAGCCTTGGAGAGAATGTGGAGAAATTGGAACTTTTTCATACACTCTTGGTGGGAATGTAAAATGGTACAATCACTTTGGAAAAACAATTTGGCAATTTCTTATGAGGTAAAACATAGTCCTATCATTCAATGCAACTATTCTAGGTATTCGAGAGTAATGAAAGCTCTGACCTTACAAAGACTCATACACAAGTGTTCAAAACAGCTTTATTTGCATTGACCAAAACATAAAACAACTCAAATGTCCATCAACAGGTACATGGATAAACAATCTGAAGCCTATATAATGTAACACTAATACCTCTCAGCAATAAAAAGAAATCAGCTATTGATACCTGCAACAACATATATAAATCTCAAAATAAGTATGCTGAGTGAAAGAAGTCAGAAAAAAAGAGTACATATTTTATGGTTCTATTTTTTTTTTTTAAGATTTTATTTATTTATCAGAGAGAGAGAGGGAGAGAGAGCGAGCACAGGCAGACAGAATGGCAGGCAGAGGCAGAGGGAGAAGCAGGCTCCCCGCCGAGCAAGGAGCCCGATGTGGGACTCGATCCCAGGACGCTGGGATCATGACCTGAGCTGAAGGCAGCTGCTTAACCAACTGAGCCACCCAGGCGTCCCTATGGTTCTATTTAAAATCTTTTTTTTTTTTTTAATCTTTTTTTTTTTTTTTAAGGATTTCATTTATTTATTTGACAGAGAGAAATCACAAGTAGATAGAGAGGCAGGCAGAGAGAGAGAGAGAGGGAAGCAGGCTCCCTGCTGAGAGCCCGATGCGGGACTCGATCCCAGGACTCTGAGATCATGACCTGAGCCGAAAGCAGCGGCCCAACCCACTGAGCCACCCAGGCGCCCCTTATGGTTCTATTTATATGAAACTCTAGAAAATGCAAATTTATCTCTGGAGATAACAAATAAGTTGTTGTCTGTATAAGAGTGGAGGGAAGAGAGGAGGTAAGAGTGATGAACTACAAAAGGGCATGAGGAAACTTAGGGATAAGTTTGATTATGGTAATGGTTTCATGGGAATATACATATGGCAAAGCTTATCAAAATTTATACTCTAAATATTTATGATTTATTATATGTCCATTTTGCCTCAATAAAACTGTTTAAAAACTATAGTAGAATTTTGTTTTATATCTTAATATATTGTTTAAAGCTTAATAGTTGTGGTGATTCCTGCCACAGTAAATGTTCAGTGAATAAAGGATATAATTTACCTTCTTTGAAGATTAACCTGTAAAAAAAATGTCAAGAAATATGGCTCTTTAAAAAATATCACCTATCTAATGAGTATAAAGTAGGCCCTAAAGTGAAGTAATTGAGAACTAGAGCACCTCAGAGAATTACATTTTTTTAAATATAAAATTTAAACTATGATCTGTAAAAAGTTTATTGGAAGGCATTATTATCTGTCTATATAGTAGATTGTGATGAAATACAACACTGTCTTGCTCTATCAAATTGGAAAAAATACAAAGTGAAATAGATCTCATGTTTGTCTTTTTTTCCACTAATGTTTGGAATTGGAATTAAATTAAATTTTTAAAATTCTAAAAAAAAAAAAGAAAAACCCAAAATAACTAATTCAAATTAGATTATGAAACAAAGAAAATATTAAGCTCCTTTGGAATATAAAGAAATATTTTTAATTTCTAAGTTTTTTCTAAGTTTAGAAAAAAGCAGTGAATATTCAAAATTTTTATCAGACTTCTGTTTTCCAATTCCACATATCAGGTGCTTGGAAATCAGTATTCTGTCTTAACCATAAGTAAAAAGCTGAACAGATTGAAAAATCAACAACTCTTCTTGGATTCATAAGAGAGGGGAGGACACAGGGGAAACCATGCCCCCAAGATAAGGAAGACGAGCAGATGAACATAGGAATTAAAGTCTTCCCAGAGCCAAGACTCATTAGTAGAAACTGTCATGGAACAAGTGCCAGGGTAAAAAACAAACAAAACCACCACCGGACAAAAAACCTGAACATGATCGATGAATTGGTGGAGGCTCACTGCGGACAACTCTGAGAGTTAACAGCTCCACAAGGACCCAGTCATGGGGATCCCCCACAATATTGTGAGATTCACCTCTAGGAATGAACCAAGTACACACAGTGAATAACAGAAAAATCCTCCCAGGGTTTCATTGGGGGGAGGGGGAAAGAAAAAGGAAATATGCCAGGGCACTCTGTTCTTAATTAGGCCTGCCCTCAGGAGAAACTACTTAACCAAAACCTAACCTGCTGAGGTATTATCAGAGCCTAACTGACCTAGTGAAAGAGAAACATCCGAATGCAGCTGGTTCTAGGCTAGCTGTCCAACCAAAGAGAGTAGGAAAAAAACCCAGAGAAACCCTTATGAAAGTCACAGCTCAGAAGCATGGACTCACTAAAAGACTGAGACCTAGTTATAGGCCTATAAAATGCTTCCTCTCCCACACATCTCGCCACATTACTAAAGGCTTATTTTCAGCAGTTCATTTTACTTGGTACATCATATGTGGCTATCAAGAAAACATTATAAGGCATACCAAAACCAGATAAAATGAGTATCAGAACCAGACATGGCAGAGATGTTAGAATTATCAGGCCAGGAATTTTAAAAACTATGATTAATATACTAAGGACTTTAACAGATAAAGTATACAGAATGCAAGAACAGATGGGCAAAGTAAGCAGAGAGATGGAAATTCTAAGAAAGAACCAAAAAAGGAAGCTAGAGATGAAAAACACTTTAAAAGAAATAAAGTTTGTCTTTTATGGGCTCATTACCAGACTGGACACAGCTGAGGAGAGAATCACTGAGGTAGAGGATATAATAAATGAAGCCTCCAAAAGTACAGAATAAAGACAGGGGGAAAATATATTCATATATTATGAATATAAATATTCATAAACAGAATATTTATGGACTGTGGGACAACTACAAAATTCTTAATGGGAATACTAGAAGGAAAAGAGAGAAAGGAACAGAAAAAATACTTGAAACAATAATGACTGAGAATCTACCCAAATTAATGTCAGAAACCAAACCACAAATTCGGGAAGCTCAGAGAACACCAACCAGGATATATGTCGGAAACATTACACAGAGATATATAATTTTCAAACTACAGAAAAATCAAAGGTTAAAAAAAAAAAAACCTTTAGAGAAACCAGAGGTAAAACACACCTTACTTATATAGAACATAGGTAAGTATTATATCCAACTTCTCTTCAGAAACCATGCAAGCGAGAAGAGAATGGAGTATATAAGAAATAGCGCAGAGGATCATAGAGAAAGGGAGGGGAAAACTGAATGGGAGCAAATCAGAGAGGGAGACAAATCATGAGAGACTCTTGACTCTGGGAAACAAACTGAAGGTTGTGGAAAGGGAAGTGGGTGGGGGAATGTGGAAACTGGGCATTAAGGAGGGTACATATTGTGATGAACACTGGGTGTTATACACAACTGACGAACCATTGCACACTACATCAGAAACTAATGATGTACTATATGTTGGCTAATCAAATTTAAATTTTTAAAAAAGAAGAGAATGGATGAAATATTTAAACTGTTGACAGAAAAAAATTTCAACCCAGAATTCTGTACTCTGCAAACTTATTTTTCAAACATAAAAAAGAAAGATTTTCTCAAATAAAAATTGAAGAAATTTGTTGCTAGTAAACCTGCCTTACAAGAAATGTTAAAATAAGTTCTTTTGAGAGAAAGAAAGTAATATAGGTCAGAAACTCAGACCTACATAAAGAAAGGAAGAGCATGGAAGGAGAAATAAGTAAAAGCAAAAGAAAAAATTACTTTTCTTATTCTTAACTGATCTAACAGAGAACAGTTTGTTCAAAATAATATCAATAATAAAAAAATAGCAATGATATATTCAATTATGCATGTTTATGTATAGATCACATATACATGCAAATGTAAGTTTATATACAAGTGAAACAAATGACAGTTATGATACAAGGAACGAAAGGAAGGAATTAAGATAATTTGTTGTTACAGGATATTCACACTGCCATGAAGTGATACAGTATTTGTGTGTGTGTGTGTGTGTGTGTGTGTGTGTGTGTGTATTTATTTATTTATTGTGGTGTCCGGATGGCTCTGACTCTTTTAAGCAACTCACTCTTGATTTTGGCTCAAGTCATGATCTTGGGGTTATGGGATTGAGCCCCAAGTTGGGTTCCATGCTCAACAGGGAGTCTGCTTCTCTCCCTCTCCCGCTACACCCCCCACTCAAATAAAGATGTTTATCTGAGAGAGACAGAGTGGGGTAGAAGGAGGGAGAGAGAAAATCTCAGGCAGACACCCCACTGAGCCAGGAGCTCGACATGGGGCTCAATCTTACAACTAACATCATGACCTGAGTTCAAATCAAGAGTCAGAAATTCAACTGACTGAGCCACTCAGGTACCCCAAGCTATAGCATTTTTTGAAAGGCGATGTAGATTAGTTGAAAATGTATATTTCAAACTCTAGGGCAACCACTTAAAAAAAAAAGTGGGGAAAAAAGTATAACCAGTATGCTAAGAAAGGAGAGAAAATGGAATCATATAAAATGTTCAATTAAAACCACAAAATAAGGCAGAAAGAAAAGTCAAAGAGAAAAATAGGAAAAAAGAACAGGGCAACAAATAGAAAACAAAAACAAATATGGTAGCTATTAGTCCAAATATATCAATAATCACTTTGGATGTCAATGGTCCAAATGTCCCAATTAAAGATAGATCATCAGAGTAGTTCAAAAAATATGACCCAATGTTAAACTATGTATATAGTGCTTTATAATTTAAAGGAATTTTAAAATATTTTTTTCATCAGGATAAATGTACTCCTTAATCTCCACTTCCTAGTTCACTCATTTCCCCACCTACCTCCCTTCTTAACCGTATTTTGTTCACTGTAGTTGGAAATTTGTTTCTTGGTTTCTCATTCTCCCTTTTTTTCCTTTACTCATTTATTTTGTTTCTTAAATTCCACATATGAGTGAGATCATGTGGTGTTTGTCTTTTTCTGACTGATTTATTTCACTTGGCATTATTCTCTCTAGCTCTAGTCATGTTGTAGCACATGGCAAGATTTCATTCTTTTTTATTGCTGAGTAATATTCAATTGCACCCCCCCATCCCTATGTTGAACTTCTCGCCCCTAATTGACTGTATTTAGATATAGGGCCCTTAAGGAGAGAATTAAGGCTAAATGAGGTCATAAGCACAAGATCCTAATCCAATAGGACTGAAGAAGAGGAAAAAACACCAGACACTTCTCTCTTTCTCTCTCCATATGCACAGAAGAAAAGCAACATGAGGGCACAGTGAGAAAGGGGCCATCTGGTAGGCCAAATCTGCTGTGATCTTGGACTTCTAGTGTCAAGAACTGTGACAAATACATTTCTGATGTTTAAGCCATCCAATCTGTGGTATCTTGTTATGGGAGTTATTATAGGTGTTAGTGAAGAATTGAGAATGATACTATGAAGGACAACAAACAAACAAACAAACAAACAAAACATGACCCAACTATATGTTATCTACAAGAAACCCACTTCAAGTATAAAGACACATAAAGAGACACCTGGCTGGTTCAGTTGGAGGAGAGTGTGACTCTTGATCTTGGGGTTGTACATTAAAACCCCACATTGGGTATAAAGATTACTTAAAAATAAAAACTTTTTAAAAAGACAAAGATAAAAAGTAATTGTATGGAGAAAAATACACCATACTAACACTAACCAAAGAAAGCAGGAGTAGCTATATGAATTTGAGACAGAATAGACTTCAAAAGAAAGTTATCAAGAATAAAGTAAAATATTCTATAATGATAAAGGGGTTAATTTTCCAATAAGACATAACAATTGTTAACAAGTATGTGCTTAACAAAAGAGCATCAAACTGCATTAGGTAAAAACTGATGGAATTGTGAGAAAAAACAGATGAGTTCACTATCCATATATCATAGATTTCAACACTCCACAAAAATGGAACAAATCCAGCAGGCAGAAAATTAGTAAGGACATAGTAGAATTCAACAACACCATAAATGAACCAGTTATAATTGAGATCTACAGACTACTTCACCCCATAATAGCAGAATACACATTCTTCTCAGACTTACATGGAACATACATCAAGGCAGATCACATTCTGGGCCAAAAAACATGATTTAACATGGGACGCCTGAGTGGCTCAGTAAGTTAAAGCCTCTGCCTTTGGCTCAGGTCCTGATCTCAGGGCCTGGGATTGAGCCCTGCATCAGGCTCTCTGCTCAACAGAGAGCCTGCTTCCCCTTCTCTCTCTCTGCCTGCCTCTCTGCCTGCTTGTGATCTCTGTCTGTCAAATAAATAAATAAAATCTTAAAAAAAAACAAAACATGATTTAACAAAGTGAAAAGAATAGAAATCATACAATTTCTTCCCTCAGACCATAATGGAATCAAACTAAAAATCAATAACAGAAAGATAACTGGAAAATCCCCAAATAGGTGGAGATTAACACAATTCTAAATAGCAAGTTGGAGCTAAAAGGAAATCTCAAGAGAACTTTTAGAATATTTTGAACTAAATGAAAAGGAAAACAACTTACCAAAATGTGTGGGATGCAGCAAAAGCAGTGCTTGGAGGGAAATTTATGAATGCATTAAATGCAAATATTAGAAAAGAAGAAATATCTAAAATCAATTATCTCAGTTTCCACTTCAGGAAGCTAGAACAAATGCAATTTGCTCCAAAGTAAGCAGGTGAAAAGGAGTAATAAGAATTAGAACAGATAAGTGAAACAAGTCAGAGAAAGACAAATGCCATATGATTTTACTTATACGTGGAATCTAAAAAACAAACAAAAACAATGAGAAGCAATATTTATAAATATAGAGAACCAGTGGTTGCCAGAGGAAAGGGGATTGGGGAATCGGCAAAATAGGTAGAAGGGATTAGGAGGTACACATTTCTGGTTATCAAATAAATAAGTTACAAGGATGAAAAAGTACAGCATATAGTCAATAATATTTTAATAATTTTGTATGACAGATGGTAACTACATTTATCATGGAAAGCATTTCATAATGTACATAACTGCTGAACCACTATGTTATACACTTGAAACTAATATATGTCAACTATATTTCAATCAAAAAATAAGAGGAGAAAGCTAGGAATTCAAACAATGACTGGCTTTTTGATGATATGAAGAAATTATTAACTTTTTTTAGCATTTTGTTCCAGTGTGTTATGATTTAGCATTTTTTTTACATTGTGTTATGATTTTTAAAAGTCCTTACCTTTAGTGAACTATACTGAAATGTTTGTGGATAAGATGAGATGACTAGAATTGGCTTCAAAGTAATCAATATTGAGGGAGAAAAAAAAGTGGAGGTATAGGTGAAATAAGGGAAGCTATACAGTGATAAAAATTGAAGCTAACAGATGAGTACATTGAGGTTCATTAAACATTATATCTATTTTGTATGTATTTGAAGTTTTTTACAATAAAAAGAAAATAAAAATCAATACCTTAATAAAAATGATTAGAGCAGAAATCAGTCAAATTAAAAATAGGAAATCAATAGAGAAAAATCAATGAATCCAAAAGCTGTTTCTTCAAAAAGATTAAAAAAATCAATAAGCTTCTAGCCAGGTAAACTAAGAAAAAGAAGGCACAAATTACTAATATCAGAAATGAAAGAAGGAACATCCTACAGATCCCATTGAAATTGAAAGGATAATAAAGCAATACTTTGAACCATAAATCTGTGCCCATAAATCTGTTAAACTAAATGAGTGAATCAACTCCTTGCAAGACACAGTTTACCAAAATTCACGCAATCTGAATAGACCTATATCTGTTAAAGAAATTGAGTTAATAATTAATAACCTTCCCAAACAGAAAGCACCAAGCTCAAATATGTTCCCCTCTAAATTTTATGAAATATTTGAGGAAGAAGTTATACCAATTCTCTACAATCTCTTTCAGAGGATAGAAGCAGAGGGAATACTTCCTAACTCATTCTATGAGGCCAGCATTACTGTAATACCAAAACCAGACAATGACGTTACAGGAAAAGAAAGCTATAGACCAATATCTACTTGTGATCTCTGTCAAATAAATAAATAAAATATTTTTTTTAAAAAACCTCTCAGTAAACGAGAAATAGAAGGGAACTTTCTCAAATTGATAAAGAGTATCTATAGGTGCCTGAGTAGCTCAGTTGGTTAAGCGTCTGCCTTCAGCTCAGGTCATGATCCCAGGGTCCTGGGATCGAGCCCTGCATCGAGCCCTGCATCAGGCTCCCTGCAGCAAGGGGTCTGCTTCTCCCTCTCTCTGCCCTTTCCCTGACTCGTGCTCTCTCTTTCTCAAATAAATACATAAAATCTTAAAAAAAAAAAAAAAGACTATCTACCAAAAACCCTGCAGTTAACATCCTTAATGGCGACAGATTTAAATCTTTCCTACTAAGCTCAGGAACGAGGGCAAGAATGTGCCATCTCACCACTCTTTTTCAATTCATACTGATAGTCCTATATAATAGTCTTATATAATAAGACAAGAAAAGGAAACAGAAGGTACATAAAGTAGGAAAGAAGACATAATACTGTCTTTTCAGATGACATGACTGTCTATACAGAAAATCTAAGAGAATCAACAAAAAACCTTCTGCAACTAGTATGTGATTATAGCAAAGTTGCAGGATACAAGATTAATATACAAGCATTAGTTGTTTTCCAACATACAAGCAATGAATGAGTGAAATTTGAAATTAAAAACACAAAACCATTTATATTAGCACCACCCCCCAAAATAAATTATTTAGGTATAAGTCTGGCAAAATATTTAGAAGATTTATATGAGAAAAACTATAAAACTCTGTTGAATAAAATCGACATTTGGATATGGTTATGCCTGTTAAGATACAACACCAAAGATATAATCCATGACAGAAATAATTGTTAAGTTAAACTTTATTATAGTTAAAATATCTCTGTGAAAGAAAATGTCAAGAGAATTAGAAGATAAGCCATAGGCTGGGAGAAAATACTTGCAAAAGACACAGCTAATACAGGACTGTTAGCTAAAATATACAAAAAAAACTCTTAAAAACTCAACAATAAGAAAACAACCAACCCGATTTTATTTATTTATTTATTTATTTGTAAAGGTTTTATTTGTTTATTTGACAGACAGAGATCACAAGTAGGCAGAGAGCCAGGCAGAGAGACAGGAGGAAGCAGGATCCCTGCTGAGCAAAGAGACCAATGCGGGGCTTGATCTCAGGACTCTGGGATCATGAGGCTTAACCCACTGAGCCATCCAGGTGTTCCCCCAAACTGATTTTAAATATAAGCCAAAGACCTTAATAGATTCTTCAGCAAAGAATATATACAGATGGCAAATATGTATATGAAAAGACACTCCACATCATATGTCATCAAGGAAATGCAAATTAAAACAACAATGAGATCACTACACACCTACTAGAATGGCCAATATCCAGAACACTGACAACACCAAATACTGATGAAGATATGAAACAACAAGAACTCATTTGTTGCTGGTGGATATGTGAAATGGTACAGTCACTTTGGAATACAGTTTAGAAGCTTCTTACAAAACTAAACATAGTTTTACCATATAATTCAGCAATTGTGCTCATTGGTATTTATCCACAGGAGCTGAAAACTGATGACCATACAAAAACTGGTCCATGGATCTTTACAGCAGCTTTATTCATAATTGCCAAAAGTTGGAAGCAGCCAAGATTTCCTTGAGTAGGTAAATGGATAAATAAATTGTGGTACATGCAGACAATAGAATATTATTTAGTACTAAAGGAAACAAGCTGCCAAGACATGAAAAGACATGGAGGAAACTTAAATGCATTTTACTAAGTGAAAGAAGCCAGTCTGAAATGACTACATATTGTATATGTATAACTATATGACATTCTGAAAAAGGTAAAACTATAGAAACAATAAAAAACATCAGTAGTTTACCAGAACTTAAGGAGGTAGAGAAGTATAGGCAGATCACAGAGGATTTTTACAGCAGTGAAAATATTTTGTATGATATTGTAATGATGGACAAATGTCATTATACATTTGTCCAACCCACAGACTATACAACACCATGCATGAAATTATGGCCTTTGGGAGATTATGATGTGCCATGCGGGTTCATCTTTGGAAAAAAAAATACTATTCTGATGAGTGATGTTGATATTTAGGAGACTATGCATGTGTGAGGGTAGAGGGTATGTGGGAAATTTGTACCTCCCTTTCAATTTTATTGTAAACCAAAGACTACTCTAAAAATAATTGTCTTTTTAAAAAATCCATAATCTTGCCTAAATTAATTCACCTTTGAGATGTATCTAGTCACTGAAAACTTCACACAAAAATTTCCTTCCCTGGGGATAAAAAATATATGTTTATAAAAAAAATTAAAAAAACAAAAAAAAAGAAAAAAAAATTTCCTTCCAACAACATTGTTTTCTTTCAAAGTACAATATACGTATGTGTCTTCTCCTCTTTTTAATATTCCGTGGTAGGAAGGATCTTTTGGCATCTGTCAACAAGATGAAATCTGAATGACTGAGGGTTCTGATTCTGATTCCTCCACTATTTTGCCACTTTTCCTTTGCTAAAATAGCCCCCATTCTTTTCAAGTCTAACCTGAAAGCCAGAGAAGCCTGAATAAACAGATGATGAAAAAAAGTGGGGGGAAAGTAGATGATGAATATTCCACAGTTGTATGCAAATACTATATTTAAAGAATTCTCCCCTGGAAGAGAAAAACATTTGTTTGGTATGACGCCAAGAGCTCAAACTGGGACTGGTTGGTAGAAGCTACAGATAAAATGTTTTATAGTCAGGGAAATGTTAGAACTGCATCAGTAGAATATATTGATTTAGTCAATAATGATCTCCCTGGCATGGTAGGTGTTCAAGAACAGGCTAAATGTTTATTAGGGGAAATTCAAGCCTCTGTTTTCAATGAAGTAAACTACATGGGACAAAAATACACAATATTACTAAAAATTTGCAAGAAAAATTAACCCCAAAATATTTCTGGTAGGTTTCAAAAACTTAATTAAACTATATGTATAGAATATTATTTCTCAATGTCATAATAGATAGGTTTTTTGTTCCTGTTAGAGTGGAACCCAAGTTCTTTGACATTGCTTTTGTTAGGATATCCAAATCAAGAACCACCGAACTTGGGACACCTGAGTAGTTCAGTTGGTTAAGTATCTGCCTTTGGCTCAGGTCATGAACCCAGGGTCCTGGGATTGAGTCCCAAATCAGGCTCCCTGCTCAGCAGGGAAGCTGATTTTCCTTCTCCTTCTGCCTTCCACTCCCCATGCTTATGGGTGCTTTTGCATTCTCTCTCTCTTTGACAAAAAAAAAAAAAAAAAAAAAAAGAACCACTGAACTTGCTGACGGTATACGTTCTAGAAATTCACTGGAGTTTTACCACCTTAAAAAGCAGTTTTTCTCTACTGAATATACTAAAAATAAAAAATTACTTTGGGTACTTAAAAATGCAGATTCTGGGTCTTACTATCATCTCCTCCTGATCCCCAGCATTTATTTAATATTTTGTTGTGGAACCCAGGCATTTGATTTTTAACAATTATTCTAAGGGATTTTTATTGTCAACAGTCACAAAATTACACTTTGAGAAACACAAAGAAGAGAGTAGAAAAGATCAACTCCCAATCTTTCTTTCCAAATATTTATGAGAATGCTACAGAACTTTATGTTCAGATGAATTGCATCTTTTTAAAAAATAAACACTAACACATTTTGCTTTCTCTTCTATCTTAGGGCAAAAAGCCAAAATGAAATTTATAGTACTTGCTGTCACTGTTGGGCTAGCTTTGCTGCTAGGAGTCCATGCCATGCCTGCCAATCGCCTCTCTTGCTACAGAAAGACACTAAAAGATCGCAACTGTCACAACCTTCCAGAGGGAGTAACTGACCTGACAAAGATCGATGTAAACGTCCAGGATCACTTCTGGGATGGAAAGGGATGTGAAATGATCTGTTACTGCAACTTCAGCGAATTGCTCTGCTGCCCAAAGTAAGGAAATGTAATTACAAAGTATATGGGTATGAAATGTATGCATAACAAGTCTTTTTTTAAGATGTTTGCTGAGATTAATCTCCTTTTTTAGTAAAATCCTACTTAAATCTCAGCTATTTTCTAGGATCATCACCATTGTGTATGAAACTGAATGTTTTCATTTAAGAAACAGATTTCGGCAGATTTTAATAAAACTAAATATAATTCAGAAAATTAATAACACTCCAATATACTAAATTCTAAATTCCCTATCTGACTTTTATCACACACACACACACATACAAATCTACCAGTGGGAAAGGTCAGCTTCAACGTTGATATCTTAAATCAATTTGAGAACCAATAAAAAGCTTTAGGTAAAAGATCCTAGTAAGCAGGACCAAGTAATTGGACACAGAAGTGGTCATGTTCAAAGAAAGAATTTCTAGCTCTATGTATGAGTTAACCAGAAATTAACTAAATAAAAAGTTTCTACTGACTTGGAAAATAGATGCATTTTAAGTATAATACAACGGCAGATAAATCAGTATTTTTGTTTGTTTCCTCTTTTTAAAATCATCTTCTTCTGGTTACTGAAGAGCTTCAAATAGTATGATCTTGGCTATTTCATACTGAAATTAGCTCTTTCAAATTACTTTCAACATATGTCATCATGTTTTCCTATGTGAGATATGAGATAGGAAAGACAAAATCATCTTATCAAGGAAAGGTGCAGAGAGGTAAAATGACCAGCATCATCCCACACAACTCGCTAATATCAGTACTGAAACGAAAATCCAGGTCTTCTGATATGGACCAAATATTTTTCCTACCAAGGCAGTTGGTTCTTAACATATGGCTCCCAGATCAGCGGCTTCAATATCACCTAGTTCTCTTTAGAAACGAATATCCATCCTCGAGCCCTAGGCCAGACTTACTGAATTAGAAAGACTGGAGGTGAGGCATAGCAGCTATGGTTTAACAAATCCTGTAGGTGATTCTGATGCATGATAAAGTTTAAGAATCGCTTGTACTAAATGATATCAAGAACATGAGTGAAATGATTCCATTAAAATGACTTAATTTTTCCCAAACTACATAAATGAAATGCTTTTTAATGTTAAAATACCATGTTTGCTCTTTTGTAATTGTAAGACCTGAAGCCAATTTATTGAGAAGCACTTTTATTTAATTTATGATATAATTTTTTGACCATCTGTGTTAATGGGTAGTAGAAGTCTGGATACACAAAAGTAATTTCTATCTGATTTTAGTTACCCTTTCCCCAGTACCAATAGATTTATCTTACTATATATATTTCCTTTTTTACCCCTGTAAACAAAAATTCTAATTTGCCATCCTATATTCTTCTCATTTGTATTGAGATATGATTGACATAGAGCACTGTTTATATTTAAGGTATACAGCATAATAACTTGACAGACATATATTACAAAATAATTACCATAATAAATTTAGTTAACATTCATTACTTCATTAGTTACCCCCAATTTTTTATCCTTGTGATGAGAACTTGTAGAATTTACTCTCTTAGCAACTTTCAAATATATGACACAGCAGGGTATACTATACTTACTATACTTATATATACTTACTATACTTACATATACTTACAAACTATACTTACATACTAAGTATATTTCTAATGAGCCATAATCATGATACAATTTTATATTATTTTCATGATACAATTTTATATTATTTTCATGCATTTTTATACTTTACCTAATGTGATCTTTTCAATAACAGTAGAGTTCAATAGCTTAACATTTGTCCTTTTCCTATAAAATGTAGAAATAAATTTGTTGACTTTCTAAGAATTTTTTAACCTTCTGTTTCTTATCTATGGATTTAAACTTCATGGCCCATCCCAACTTATATTAGAGAAATAATACTTTTGGTATGACCATAAGGTTTTGAAATCATTTAATTTTTCCTTTTCCTAATGGATGAATGATAGCATAATATCAATGGCAAAGGGGAAGAAAGTAGGAAACTTGATTACCTTCTTGGTCTTTGTTGCTCCTGTGGCAAATCCTCCCACGCATTCTCTTTGTATTTTATTCCCTAAAAAAGAATAATTACGTCTGAAATCCTGGAAATCATTGTCCATTTTTAACCCAGTAAACACTAATAGATATCTTCATATTCAGCAGAATTTAACTGATGTCCTGTTTTCTTTCAGAGATATCTTCTTTGGACCAAAGATCTCTTTTGTGATTCCTTGCAACAATCGTTGAGAATCTTCATGTATTCCAGAGAACGTCATCTCTCATTTCCCACAAATTACAATATGTCGACATAACTACATTTCAAGTTTCTGTCCAGTGCAATAAAGCAGATTCCATAAATTCCTACTTGTCTAAGACAGTAAACTTGTGTTAAGTATAAGTAGTAATAAAAATTAATTCAATTTAAATTCTCTGTGGACATTGCTGGCACTGGTTAAAAATTTTGGGTAAAAAATTTTCATCTATGAGGTGTTCAGTAGGTTCAGGATTTTTAAATAGTTGATTAGCCATAATTCTTGCTCAAGGGTTGAGAACTTTTACTTCTTAGTTGACAGTTATTGCCCATGTACACTTAATGGGAAGAATCAGATATAAATTGAGGTTCTTATAAGGGAATCTAGAAGATTTCTAATAAGAGGGTAAAAGGGCTGGGGCACTTGGCTGGCTCAGTTGGTAGAGCATGAAACTCAATCTCAGGTCCTGAGTTCCAGCCCCATGTTGGGCATAGAGTTTACTTAAAAAAAAAAAAATTAAAAAAAAAAAGATAAAGGGAGCCCATATTTAAGTACTTATTATGCATGCCAAGTATTTTAAGTGCATTTTTACTTTGCTCTCCCAAAAAACAATAAAAACCTTCATGGTAAGTATTCTTAAACCCATTTTTTAGATACTAACTTAAGCTTAAGATATTTGCTAAAAATCAAATGTAGCCCATACACTACATTCATACACAGCTGTATCCTTAAAATTGTTTATCTGTGATGTATCAGTTCTTCTTTAGAATAACATATATTAAAAGAACTATGTAATGGATCAGGATTAAAGTCACATGAATGTTAAAAGTAAATAATACAGATGTCTTGAAAGGTATTTTCTTTTCTTTTTTTTTTTAAGATTTATTTATTTATTTGACAGAGAGAGAGAGAGCGAGAGCGAGCAAGGGAACACAAGTAGGGGGAGTCGGAGAGGGGAGAAGCAGACTTCCTGTGAGGAGCCCAACACAGGGCTCAATCCCAGGACCTGGGATCATGACCTGAGCTGAAGGCAGATGCTTAACCAACTGAGCCACCCAGGCACCCCTTGAAAGATATTTTCTGATAGAGCTGCTTTGAACTATGCCCCATATCTTAGGAGGTATGCATGGACTAGTGGCCATCAGAGGTAATTTCAGAAAGCCCTTCATGCTATAAAAAGGTATTAAATGCTTGCTAAGCGCCAGCTATGATTTAGATTAGGGGATGCAGTAATAAGATGGACTTGTCTTCTTGGAACGGGTATTCTAACAAAAGTGTAATAATTACAGAACTTATTTATAAAAGTGAACACTGCTTAAAAGGGGACATGTAGAGGGCTATACAAAGTATTATTAAGGGGGAAAGTTTGAGAAGTACCATACCCTGTAGTAAACCAAGAGATAACATTTTGTCAATAAAGGTGACATTATTTAGGGGCACCTGAGTGGCTCAGTTGGTTAAGATTCCAACTCTTGATTTCAGCTTAGGGTTGTGAGATTGAGCCCCAGGATGGGCCTGTGCTGGGCAGGGAGCCTGCTTGTGATTCTCTCTCCCCTGTCCCTCCCCAGTCAAACTCTCTCTCTTTAAAAAAGAAAAAAAAAGTGACAATATTTAATTAAAATACATACTTGGAGGTCCCTGTAGTCTATTCAATATCCAGTAAGTGTTAATGGGCTAGACCAAACAATTCTGAAGTAGTCAGTATTTAGTCCCTCTTAAAAGCTACACAAATATAAGTTAGAATATGTTTTTCAAATAGTATGACTTCCTACAAAAATACATGAAGAAGAATTGTTTTAAAAAAAACTAATTCATTATTTCATCAACGTAATATGGTTTGATTGGGCTTTTTTCTTCAGTGAATTAATTGGCATTAAAATCAGATGAAATAATTTAAGTCATATCTTTTCTAGAACAGTGCATGGAACAGATAAATAAGAAAATCATCAGTAAACCTGCTTCATTTTTTACTTGGTATAGACTGCTTTTGAGGGAAAAAAAAGTGTTAAGGATTCAGTATCCCTATTTGTAAATGACACATCAGTGTGAGAGCATCTGTGAGGCAACAGTGCCTTTTGAAGGAAATGTTCCCTTATTACTGTAAACAAAAACTGATGAGAAAAATTGTATTTGAAAAAAAAGCTGAATATTTAATGGAATTTTATAGATTATTATGATTATTCTTCATTGTATACTCCCCTTTCTGGAAATAACTTTTGTAATATGAGATTAAGTTACATTGTTTTAGAAATGAATGTATAACAGAAGCACACATTCTTCTGTATATTATCAAATAGGTATAAAAATATGAATGTTCACATAACTTACCTTATGTAACTTTTCCCAAGTATATCAATATATTTTTAAAAGCAAACACTTCATTTAGTTATATTAATAACTATATCCTTTGTTTTTTTCATAGCTTTTAGCTACAAGAAAAGATAATTAAGCTTGTATTAAAAATTTACTATTTTTCTTAACACTTAGAAGTGAGTGTAGTAGGTACTGTCATCGATTCTATTGCCAAAGCACCAAGGTTCAGAGAGGTTAAGGAGCGTAAGGTTACATCATCAGAGCACTAGTGCCAGGTTTTGAATAGGGCCAGTCTTACTCTAGCATCTAGAATCTTAACTTCTATGTTATTTAGGAACATCATCTAATCTATTTCCTTTTTAGGAAAACAAACCTTTACTGATATGGGACACATGATTGTACACTTCAGCTAGCTCGTATAAGCTAAATGCTTACTGAATTAACAATTTCTGTATTTTTATCTTAGATGTTTTATATCCTTTTCCATATTATGAATCTGAGCACAGAGTTGAGAATAATACTAACAGCTCATCTCTTCTTGATAAAATTTCTTTACCTCATCAAATCTGTCAGAATGCCTTGAATAATTTTGTTTGCTGGGATTAAGTACTAATCATAAAAGATTATTAGAGAATTGGAGAACCCAAATAACGAGCAACAACTACTGGAGGTAGGGAAGGACAGACAGATAAGAACATTCACAGATCTTGAAACTTTTAACTTTCTTATAGTTGTCAACAGGTATACATGAGTTCTTTCCAAAATAAATCATTTTTGCAAAATATTATGACCGGTGCTTTTAAAACTTAAATAATTCCATCAACAGAGCATTACAGGTTTTGAAATAATTTTCCCAAAAAGAAAAAATAATGAAAGTCATGTATTTCTGAGTCATTTTGCATTAACAGCCTAAGCCTAAACTTTTCTCTCAAAGATTTGAAGAGAAATTGATAATAGGAAATTATAATAAATTGGGGTGCCTGGGTGGCTCAATCTGTTAAGTGTCTGACTCTTAGTTTCAGCTCGGGTCATGATCCCAGGGTCTTGAGACCCAGCCCCCATTGGACTTCACACTCAGTGTGTAGTCTGCTTGAGATTCTTTCTCCCGTATCTCCCTCCACCTCTGTTTTTCCTCTACTCCCACTCTCTCTTTAAAATAAAAAAACATAGGGCCACCTGGGTGGCTCAGTGGGTTAAAGCCTCTGCCTTCGGCTTGGATCATGATCCCAGGGTCCTGGGATTGAGTCCCGCATCAGGCTCTCTGCTCAGTGGGGAGCCTGCTTCCTCCTCTCTCTCTCTGCCTGCCTCTCTGCCTACTTGTGATCTGTCTGTCAAATAAATAAATAAAAATCTTAAAAAAATAAAATAAAATAAAATATTTTAAAAAGGAAAATCATAATAAATTGACACAGATTTAATTTCCCCCTTTTACTTCTACAGAGTTCTTATCACCATAATGGGCTCATCTTTACAGAGTGGTATACCTGGAGAGAAATATGTGGCATAGATGTAGCCCTTATCATCTAAGAATTTTACAAATAAAAACCTCTATCAGCATTATCCTGGTACCAAGTCAGGCACAGACAGTACAAGAAAGCTCCAGACCAATATACCTTATGAATATAGATGTAAAAATCTTTAAAAATTATTAATATACCAAATCCGACAGCACATTAAAAATCTCATAGAATATACATAAATACCACTAGAGGTAATAAAAAAATTCAGCACAGTTGTAAGGATTCAACATACAATAATTAGTTGTGTTTCTATACAGCAGTAATGAACAATCCAAAAAAGAAACCAAGAAAACAATTTTATTTGCAGTAGCATCAAGAATTAAGTATCAGAAATAAATTTCATCAAGGTGGTGAAAGACTTACATACTAGAAACTATAAAACAGTGCTGAAAGGAGTTTTTAAAAACCAAAATAAATGGAAAAATATCCAATATTCACAGATTGGAGTACTTAATATTGTTAATATTAAATATTGTTAATATTAAATCTTAAAGTGATCAACAGATTCAATAAAACCTTCATTAAAAATTCTAATGGTTGGGGTGCCTGGGTGGGTCAGTCGTGAAGCATTTGCCTTCAGCTTAGGTCATGATCCCAGGGTCCGGGGATGGAGCCCCATTATCAGGCTCCCTGCTTGGTGGGGAGCCTCCTTCTTCCTCTCTAGCTCCTCTGTGCTTGTGTTTCCACTCTTGCCATCTCTCTGTCATAAATAAATAAAATCTTAAAAAAAAAAATTCTAGGGCGCCTGGGTGGCTCAGTGGGTTAAGCCGCTGCCTTCGGCTCAGGTCATGATCTCAGAGTCCTGGGATCGAGTCCCACATCGGGCTCTCTGCTCAGCAGGGAGCCTGCTTCCTTCTCTCTCTCTCTGCCTGCCTCTCAGTGTACTTGTAATTTCTCTCTGTCAAATAAATAAATAAAATCTTAAAAAAAAAAAAAAAAGATTTAAAAAAAAAAAATTCTAATGGCCTTTTTGGCAAAAATCGAAAAACTGATTCTCAGATTCGTATGGAACTACAAAGGACCTCAGATAGCTGAAATGATATTGAAAAACGAAAACAGGTGGGAGGACTCCCATTTCCTGATTTCAAAACTTACTGCAAGGCTACAGCAGTCAAAGGAGTTTAGTACTGGCATAAGAATAGGAATATGAACCAATGGAATAGAATTGAGAATACAAAAATAAACCCAATCATCTGCGGCAAATGGATTTTTGACAAGGGTGCCAAAACCATTCAGTGAAAAAAGAATAGTCTTTACCAAATGTTACTGAGACAACTGGATAACCACCCTCAAAACAATGAAGTTACACCTCTATATCACTCTGTATACAAAAATTGACTCAAAATGTGCCAGTGAGCTGAATTAAGTGCTGAAGTTCTTTCTCTCTCTCTCTCTCTCTCTCTCACACACACACACAGAAAAAAATAGGGGTTAATCTTCATAACCTCAGATTTGGCAAAGAATTCTTAGATCTGACACCAAAAATATGAGTAACACACAAAAAATAAACTAGACTATATAAAAACTAAGAACTTTTGTGCAATAAAGAACATTATCAAGAATATGAAAAGGCAATTCACAGAATGGGGGAAAGATGTATCAAGTATGGACTTAATATTCATATCAAGAAAAAAAAACTCCTGCAACAAGCAGTCCAATTGAAAAATAAGCAAAGGATTTAAATAAATATTCTTTAAAGAAGACATACAGGGGCGCCTGGGTGGCTCAGTTGGTTAAGCAGCTGCCTTTGGCTCGGGTCATGATACCAGGGTCCTGGGGTCGAGCCCCACATCGAGCTCCCTGCTTAGCAGAGAGCCTGCTTCTCTCTCTCCCTCTGCTTGCCGCTCTGCTTACTTGCACTCCTGCTCCCATCAAATAAATAAATAAATAAAATCTTTAAAGAAGACATACAAGTCAGCAATAAGCACAAGAAAAGACATACAATATCATTGATCAGTAAGGAAATACAAATCAAAACCACAATGAGATACCATTTCACACCCAGCAGGAAGGCTTTAATTCCCCCCCACAAAAAAAGGAAATACAAGTATTGACAATTTGGAGAAACAGAAACTCTTGTACACTGCTGGTGGGAATGGAAATAATAATACAGCCACTATGGAAATCTGGAGGTTCCTCAAAAAGTTAAATACAGAATACAATGTGATTAAAAAATTCTACTCCTACATATATACCCAAAAGAAAGGAAAACATGTCCACATAGAAACCTGCACACAAATGTTCATAGTATTATTATTAATCGCTAAAAGTGGAAATCAAATGTCCATCTATGGATGAAAAATTGTGATCACAATGGAATATTGTCCAGCTGTTAAAAGGAACAAAGTACTGGTAAATATGCAGCAACTTGGATGAGCCTTGAACACATATGCTACATATGCTACGTGTGCTAAAAACAAAACCCAAACACAAAAGGACATGTATGATTTCCTTTATAGGATATATCCATAATAGGCAAATTCATAGAGAAAGGAAGCAGATTAGAGGTATCAGGGGATGAAGAGGAGAAATTGGGAGTGATTACTTATGGATATTTTTATGGGGTAATGAAAAATGTTGAAATTAGAACTGGTGGTTTTACAACATTGTGAATACACTAAATATTTACCTGAAAATTTTACAGCTTAAAATGGTCAATTAAAAAAAACTTTATGTAAGAGGTGCCTGGGTAGCTCAGGTTGTTAAGTCTCTGCCTTTGGCTCAGGTCTTGATCCCAGGGTCCTGGAATAGAGCCCATTATTGGCCTCTCTGCTCAGGGGGAGACTTTGTCTCCCTCTCCCGCTGCCCCTCCCCCTATTTATGCTTTCTCTCAAATAAATAAAATCTTTTTTAAAAAAATCTTTACATAAAAATAATATAGAGCTTGTTTTTGTAAAGAACTTTATTTCAGGTATTTTTAGCCTTTTCTTAAATGTTTAATAAAAGTTTTATCAAATAACTGACTTTTTTTTTTTTTTTTTTTTTAGTGAGCATATGTCAAAGATTTATTTAACTCATTGACAAGGAAACCATCATGACTTATTTCTTGAGTATCTGCTACTCATTGTGTTTTCTTCCTTCCATCTCTGTCAATTTCAGATTCTTCTGATGCTCTAATATTATAAGTAATCTGTACCCTTTTAGAGGTAAGAGTTTAAATTTACTTTTTTTGGTTCAGAGATAAACAGGAAAAAAGATTTCTAGTGAATTTTTCATACCTAAGAGCAAATAATTAAAAATTTTATATAAAACTTACATTGTAGCATCTTGAGTTCCTGAGCTTTGATGAAGTTCTCTCAGTTTTTCCTGTTTTAAATTGCTCTAACAAGGATTTAATTTCACTGGAAAACTAACACCCAGAACTCTTATTTTCACTTTTATCCAACTACATTTTATGCAAATAATTAACTATGAAATCAACACTCTTAGTCAAAGGTTATATCCATAAACAGGTAATTTAATGTAAGCAAATGGTTTCAAGCTTCTTTCACAAGAACAGAGGGTTTTTCTAGGAAAAAGTAAGCCTACAGTCAAGTGTTATTAAAAAATGAAGTTTTTACAGATTATAGGTTTAGATAAAAATTTGTAGAAGGAATACTTTCTCCAAATAAACAACCACCACATCTTGTAGTTTCATGGTTCATTTTCAGACAGCTAAGAAAAAATTTCTCACAGAGATTTCTGGAATGCCAAAAATGAGAGGATTTTTTAATACCAATTATCACAGTCTCTGCTCATCAGTAAAGTACAGTTGATCCTTGAACAACATGGGTTTGAACTGTGTGAGTCCAGTACGTGCAGATTCTTTATGGTGTGTATTACTGCAAATGTATTTTCTCTTATGATTTCAAAAACATTTTTTCACTAGCTTACTTTTATAATAGTATATAATACATGTAACATACAAAATGTACATTGACTGTTTATGCTATTGGAGAGGACTGAGCCAACAGTAGGCTATTAGTAATTAAGTTTTGGGAAAGTCAAAACTTGTATATGGATTTCCAACTCTGTGGTGGTTGGTGCTCCAACCCCTTCATTGTTTAAGGATCAAACTGTAAATCTTTAAATGGTATAGCAAGAACAAAGACCAGTACTGTATTTTTCACATTTTCCAGCTGTTAATACACTCAGAGGACTTAAAAATACAAAGACTTTATAATAAACCACTATTTTAGATTTAGCTACATCAGTGGTTTTTCACTTTTGGTGATTTTGCTTACCCAGGCATGTTTGGCAGCATTTAGTGGTAGTTTTGGTTGTCACATTTTCAGAGTGCCACTGGCACTAGCGTGGACGGCAATGATGCTGCTACAACACCACATAGGACAGTCTCCTCTGGTGAAGAATTATCAGGCCCAAATGTTGACCTTTGAGGGAAACCTTAAGCTACATTAATGTTCTGATCCATTTCCAGCCTAAAATCTGCACCATAATCAAGAACATTAACTCAAACTGTTGTTTTGTTTTGATGTCATAAGCTATAAATTTGATTTGCAATTATGAGAACTTTAATCAAAAACTGATAGTGAATGAAATGTAAAGAAAAGCAGAATATGAATCAAGTTAGAGCTATGTATGGACCAAAATTTAAAGCTTTTTAGATTTCTAAATCTCTCCAACTTAAGTTTTAATCTGCAATGTAAACAGTATAGGACATGACTGAAAATTAAAGGGCACTACAGAACTTCTTTCTATGTTCATGCCATATAAACATCTTTTCCCTAAGACAAAATTTTAAGAAACAAATAAAGCTAATTCTATGTTATTTCAACTTTTAGCACTGTGTTTATCTTTGCTGGCATATTAAGTCTTCTTTGGAAGGAGAAAGGCATATAAATTAAACTCTTTGTTATTCCTAATACTTTATCAAGTAATAATAGTAAAAAAGGAAGTAAAAAAGAAGTTGCACCCCAAAGGAAGTCTATTTTTCAAACCCATTAGCACCAAAAAGCACCTTATAGCATTAGGATATTAATTCCAAATCAGCTTGTCTCAGAGAAAGCAAATGCGCTGTTTGTTACTTCTCCTTGACCTTAATTTCTTGGAATTAAAAATAAAAGGGGGGTATAACAAAATGATCTTTAAACTCTCAATTAAAGCTAGTATCTTGGCAGTTTAATATAAAAATCAAATTTCACAAAATAAATACACCGAAGCAACTATAATAGTAATCAGCTTTATTTAAAATATTTTTCAATCTAGGAAAGCTCATTTTACACGAGTTTCCAACTAATTTATTAGAGTCAGAAACAAAGAAAATAAAACCAGAGAAAATCCTCTGTAAAAAAATACACAAGGAACATTTCTACATGTGAAAAAAGAGTAAACAGTCTTAACACTGGAACATCCAAGTCTTAGTCTCAATTCCATCTTTTTTAGTGAACACTACTATCAACCTTGAGATCTGATTTGTTCTTGTCATTCTTCACTGAGTAGATGAAATATGTTAAGGTATCCTTTTCATTCACTGGAATAGACCTAAAGTGGCAACCAACTATCTATAAAAACAAAAACAAACAAAAAAAAACCACCTGAAATTATAGATATTGACAGATGTCATATACATTCATCAAAAGAAAAAGAAAATACCAACAAGATGAAAAGCATGTAAGAATAAGATGTTATGAACAAGAGACAGTGTGACTTCACAGGACCCTCTAATCCATTCAATTAAATATACATTAATTAGAAATTATTTCCTTTTATTTAAATTTATAACTAGAATCTACATTAGGAGGTAAATATTTTTCAATTTTAAGTACCAATGAAATAAAATAGAATGTAGACCCTACTCCCACAGAAAAAGGATACAGAAGTTGAAAAAATTTTGGTACTATACAAATTATAAACTATCTTACAAATATATTTGCTGTAACTTATATTCATTCATTCATTGGCAGTACTCTTTTTTAAGGTTCCTTGAAAGTTTTTCTGAATAAAGATTATGGATGGAAAATGAGAAGGGAAAGAGAGACGTTCACTGAAGAATGTTTATTTTCTGGCCTTTTCATTCTGCTTATCTAACATCTAGATGCACAGCAACCAAGAGAAACACAACAGATTGAACTGGGGTGTTGCTTTGTATATCTAGAATGTGGAAGACAAAACTTCTTAAAGAAAATGTTACTCATACAATAATTAAGAGATTTAAAAAGGGCAGTCACCTAACTCTGGAATCATGCCTAAAGAAATTATAACTTTCATTGCCATTTGAATTTCTTCTCATTTCTAAAGAAGAAAGTAGTTTTAGAAATAATATAAATTTTAAATATCAAATATTTCAGGTGCACTTAAGAGATACATACTTCTGACTCTTGCACAACACAGATTTTAGCTGTGAGGGTCCACTTACACACTTTTATTTCAATAAATACAGTACAGTACTGTAAATGTATTTTCTCCTCCATATGATTTTCTTAACATTTTCTTTTCTTTAGGTTACTTTACTGAGACTATAGTAAGAATATATATAATACATATGACATAGAAAATATGCTGACTATAGTATCAGGAATGCTTCCAGTCAACAGTAAGCTATTAGTAGTTAAGTTTTTGGGGTATCAAAAGTTATATGCAGACTTTTGACTATGTTCCGTTATAACTCGTGTTGTTCAAGGGTCAACTGCACAGTATATGTAACATTTATAATAATCAGTTCTCTGGTTCTCATTTGTCCCAGAACAAAGGTAACTTCCACTTGATGAGTATCTGTCTATATGGATACAGTTTTATTATGGTAGATAATATCTATGTTTACATTATATTAATATACTACACAATCTAAAAAGGACAGGGTATTTTAAATCAAATTTAAAGAAAAACTGAATTTTTGTTGCTTAGGCAAGAAGAAAAGAAGAAATTCTGGCAAAAAAGTCAATATATAAGCTCTTAACAATGTTAAAAAAGCATTCTGCCAAAGAATTGTACCTTCTTTATCTTTTACCTTATTCAATAAGCATGTGTTAGAAAAAATGTTGCATTACTAAACCCAAGCTGAAAAATATGAGAAAACTGATTTATATATCTAATTTATATTCCAATAGACTAAATATTTTTACTCAAAATTATTAAAGTATAAATATATAAGTCTATAAATGCCTTAATATGATTCACAGATTTTTTGGTTCTATTAATTCCTGAGAAGACACATATTTCAAAATTTACAGAAAGAAATAGAAGTCCTATATCAAAGCAAACTAAGTAACGTCTTGAATGAAAGTCTTTGCATCTTCTAGATGTGACGAAGCACAGATGCCTCAACTAAAACAAACTAACATCAACAAGGACAAATTCTCAAACAGTTAAATCAACAAGTTATAGGAATACTATTTAGGGGCTAATCTGTAGGCCCAATCTGTCAAAAACTTAAAAAAATTCTAATAAAGACAACAAAGTTTATCAATTTCTTTTATTATGCCTCAATTAAGTGTTCAATAAATGTTTACTAAGTGGAATTTCAAAGCCAACAGAAATACTGAATACTGAAAGCCAGTATTTAAAAATGCTTAGAAGATTACATACAATCCATTGAGTGTTTGTTACATAAAGGAATTTAAGAGGTAGACAAACATTTCTACGAAACTAGATTCTTCCATAATAGATTTTTTATTCACTGATCTATCTAACTAAAATGTACTGTTATATACACTACATTAACAATTTCATTAGGCTTTTATGACTCTTTTTTGTATAAATAGGCTCATTTAAAGTATAGTTTAAAACTCATAAATACCTCAACAAGTTGTGCTTTATTAAGTCCTGGTCTGGTTGATAGTTTGAAGTGTCTTTTGTATCTCCGAAGTGTATTTACTTGTAATTGGTATAAATCCACCTAGAAAAAAATAAAGGTGTAAGAATTAGAATTAGTTCGTGCAATGTTTAAGTTATCTTTGATACATATAATAACATTTCAATTTTGGCACAGTAAAAATGTAATTCTGTAATTCCATTACTAAATAACAAAAGTTACATTAATTAATTCTATTATTCCTTTTATAGAATCAAAACTCTAAATATATTGTACACTTTAATCTTTTTAAGATAAATATTGAAAACTGGGAGCAATAAAGAAGTTATAAGTCAATAGAGCCATAAGCATTGTCAATTGAAAACATAAGTCAAACTACAACTGCCTGTTAACTGGCTATATTTAATTTTGCTTTCATTTTCAGATTTTTCCTTTTTAAAAATTTATAGTTTTCAATGTAAGTTTCAGAATGGAATACTTAGGATTTACATTTAACATACAGAAACTTTATCTACCTCCGGAGTATCAATATCTTGAACAGGTGAATCTCCTCCATCATCATCACTCCCTTTTCTCTTTCTTCTGTTTCGAACACTCTGAATTAAGTTTTTATGATAATCACAAATGTAAAGATGCCTTGCCTGAAACAGAAAAGTTTCACAAACTACTTATAATTATGTAATGTGTCCATGTATTAGTAAAATACATAGGACACAATGAATTATTAAAAATAAAAACAGTCAAAACAGCCATTGTTAAGACAAAACCATGTTTCTATGCTTAAATCCTGTATTCAGTTAGAACAAACAAGTCGGGCAATACCGTTAAGAGGATTGGGGTGGGGGTGGGGGGGTGGAAGGGAGGAAGGGAAGCAGAGAAGCAGAATGAGAAATTCCAACTCTGGATTTTGTCATTAAATTGCAGTGAAGGTGAACTAGATTTGGTAGGTCATGCTGTTTTTTAACAAGGGGAAAGGTGATGTTGCCCCACAAAATATTCGATAATATTTTCTCTACCTAAAGATCATATTTTAGCAGCATGATGTATGCTTCCTATTCTTTATCAACATTCAAATTATAATCCAGATACAAAACTACCCATTTCTACACATGAACTGATTTCATATACTACTTGTATATAAATTTGAATTATAAACTTCTGAGTATTTAAAGAATGTATTTATTTGTATTACGTTTTTCCAACCAAAGCAATGTGAAATTAAAGTTTGCTTGAAACGTTTCTTTTGAGTATGACTGAAGAACTGTTTAACAGGCATAGAGTATCACAAGCATGCCTTTAACAGGCATAAAGTATCACCGAACTTCGCAAAAGCTTCAATTAAATGTAGTCTTGAGAGCTGTACGGTAACATTTGAAATATTGGGCTGCATATATTAACACAATTAAACTCCTTTAAAAAGCGAAACGATTAAAGACTAAGGCTTTTAAATTAACTTCTAAACTAAATCCAAGTTAAAATTATGCAGGACATGTGCTAGGTTCTTGCATCTTGTTATTTATTCATTTACCGCCAGCCAGAGCTCGGAAAAGAGGCAATGGTTGTTCCTAAAAACCTCATGAATGGTCAAAAGCAAACAAACAAAAAACAAAAACAGACGCGCAAAAGGACGGAAAAAGAAATCCCGATGGCTGCCAAAGGGATGGCAAAACCGCAGAGGCTACGTGCTCCCCACGTTCGGAGCAGCGGCGCTACATGCTGACATCGTTCCCAATCCCGGCTCCCAGCAAGGCGCGGGGCGAGCTCGGTTTCCCTCACTCCGTACTCGGGCGAACGAGGAAAGGGGTCTTTCTTTACGCAGTATCAGGTCCTTGGTCTCTGCAGGACTCCACTTTTGCCTACGCGAGGGTAGTTACTCCCTGCGGCCACACGCCAGCTAGGGCAGCAAAACAAAGAAGGCGCCTCCATTCCAGAAGGAGCTGCCGGGCTGCAAGAAAACTACTCCGGGCCCTCCGAGCGACGGTCCCCTTTGTTTCATTTCCCGATCTCAGTGAAGGAGGAAAGGGTTAGACAGTGAGCAGAACGGACTCAGGACCGTGGGGGTGGGGGGATAGGAGCGGTCGGGGTGGGGGTGGGGGAGGAGTGGAACCGCGGCGTGCAAGTATGTGTGTGTTGGGGGTGGCGGTCGGAGTTGCAGCGACTTTGTTGTTTGCTTCCTACCAGAGCCCACACAACGGGTTCGCACGGCAGCCAGGTCGAGGGGAACCCTGAACCTTCCGCCCAACAATCCATGTGGGCACCGCTCCTGGAGCCCCAAGGGGGTGTGGGCAGGGCTGAGCCGTCCCGCCGTCACTTACGCTCTTATCCAGCTCGATTTTCACCTTCTTCTGGGAGATGCTCTTCTGGATCCTCTTGCTGAAGCTGGCGTTCCCAGCCGCCCGGCCGCACCGCTCACCGTCCTCCCGCAGACAGCACAGCTGTCCGGGGCCGGGGCCAGCCGCTCCCGGGGGTCCAGCAGCAGAGACGGCCCCGGCACCGGGCACCTCAGCCCCGGCGCCAGCCCCTGCCCCGTTCCCGGCTGAAGCTGCGGCAGCCGCGGCGGCGGCGACCACTGCTGCCACTGCGGCGGCCGCGTCCCCTCCGCGGCTCATCTCCTCAGGCGTGAAGCCGTTCATGTCTCCGCGCTTTGGGACGCCGGCGCTGACAGGAATCCCCGCTCCGCCTCTCTCCGGAGACTCCGGTGTCTCCGCAGGATCCCTCAGACACACCTGACCCTGCCGAGGCAATTCCTCCGGCGGCACGGCCAGACAGCAAGCGTCCTAGACTGTTGTTGTCTGCTGGCGCCGGGACAGGGGACAGTGCTTTCGGTCAAGAACCAGAATGGGGCGGCGCCAGGAGTTAAGACCCCGCTCACTGTCACATGGAGACGCTTCAGCAGTTGGACCCGAGCACCTCCGCCTCCCTCCGGCCCCTCCACTTGCGCAAGCGCGATGCGTTCTCTCCTGTCCCGCCCCTTCCACACTGTAGCGGGGCACCACGGGAATTGTAGTTCTCTGCGGGTACCATCAACCTGAGTTCCTGTCTGACTCGGCGCCTTGGGGATTGGAGGAACTACTTATCCTAGCATGCATCGCGTGGCAATGGGTCGGGCTCCTTTTTTTTTTTTTTTTTTTTTTTTTTTTGGGAAAACTCTTGCGTGCGGTTGGGGGTTGTGATGTTTCTCGCTTCTTGTTTCTCCCGGGAAGTTGGTTTATGTTTGGCTACCGGAATTTTGCAGAGTTGGCATTCCAGACGAAGGGGTCACTCAGCTCCTGAGGCGAAGGGCAAAATGCGCCGAGCGGGGCCTAGGAGGGGACGGGAGTGAAGGTGTTGGGGTAAAAAAAGTTTCGGAGCCGTTTTCCTATCTGTGGAAAAAGAATTTTTGGTGTGGCCATGCTGTTGTGGGAAACCCAAACCAAGTGCAACTCAGTAGAGCTAGCGCTCCTCGGGCCCTGGAGGTCTTGCAGGTTCTGCTGCTAACAAGGCCGCTGGATACTAGTTACATTCATTGGCGCACCAGCTTGTTTAGGAGCTCCTGCTTAGGCAAAAACGCCCATCCGGAACCTGACCGTGACCCAAGTGAGGCCGTTTTTTAAATCCTTGCACGTTGCGGCGAGGATCAGGTTTTATTCTTGGGTGCGCAAAGTTGGTCGCTTCCTGAGGTGGAGCTGCTGACTGGTTATAACAGGGCTGCTTTCCGCTTCCACCTCCAACATTTACAATTTCTCCTATAAGGGACCTGGAGAAGGGCGGAGTCCAATATCCTATAAAAGGGGACGTGGAACCCTACCAATACCAAGTTAGCGCGAGTGCTCGTCAGAAACTTCCTGGCATTCTCTTTACAGAATGAGAGGCAAGAAAGAAACTGCATTTCCTTGGCTGCCTGCCAGTGCCTGTGTGCTTGTGCGTGTAGAGTGCGTGTGTGTGCGCGCCTTTGCGTGTGTGTGCGTGCGTGCCGGTGGGCGCGTGCTTGTGGAGGGCGGGGTAGAAGAATGCGAGCGGCTGATATGAAAGCTGCACCTTTGCTGGTTGCAGCGGGTCACTGTTTTTATCAGATGCATCCTGTTTAGTAATCCCATTGTTGAAGCTAAAATACCGAGCTGGTTCTTTTAAAAGTTTAGACTTGCTGAGTGGATTTAGTGATAGATGGGTTTTTTAAAAAAAAGCGTAAATGTCATCTGCCCTGAAATTCAAAGGCATCCATTTCTTCTGTGCTTGTCCTTTCTAGGATATGGCAAAGGAAAAAAAAAGAAACATTAAAATGTTACATAAATTGAATGGGCGAAAGAAAGATAATAAATGGTGAGTATTTTGTTACTTTTTTAAGCTGCGCTCTCCAGTAGGGTGTCTGATGGTTATTTCTACTGAAAAACTAAATTGTTAATTTAATTTTAACTAAATTTTAAAAAACGTATTTCAGTTATTGGAAAACCTTTAAGTGTGTTTGGAACAACTTGAATATATGAATATATTTTTTCAATTTAAATTTTGTGAAATATAAATTTAGAATCCAAGTTGAAATGTGCTGTATGAACTAACAGGATTTCAAAGATTTAGAATTCTCTCTCTCTCTTTTTTAAGATTTTATTTATTTATTTGACACACAGAGAGAGAGGTTGCAGGTAGGCAGAGAGGCAGGCAGGGGAAGGGGAAAGCAGGCTCCCCGTTGAGCAGAGAGCCAGATGCGGCCTTGGGCCTCTGGCCTTGGGCCTCAGGCCTCAATTCCAGGGTCCTGAGATCATGATCTGAGCCCAAGGTAGAGGCTTAACCCAGTGAGCCTCCCAGGCACCCAGGATTTCAAAGACTTAGTACCAGAAATTTTTCAAAAGGTATATTGAATGGCTCATTAATAATTTTTATATCGATTACATGTTGAAATAATATTTTGAGCTGGTTTAAATGAAATATAACATTAAAACATGTCTCTATTGTTTTAAATGTGGCTATGAGAACCTTTAAATGTTTAAACATGTGACTCAGGTGTTTGTAGTAGAAAATGCTGGCTTAATCTATTAAACATAGAATACTGGTATCCGTTGTTTGTGCATATATTTTCTTAAGTGGTTAAAAACGAGAACATATGGACAGGATGGATACACTCCAACTTCAGGGTGGGGTTCATCTCTCAGGAGAGAGGCCGAGGGATAGTATAAGGGAATGGTTTTAAAGGTTGGAGTCTGTTATGTGTGTAAGTTTTTATTTATTAAAAAAAAAATTGAAACAAATGTCATGTTAGGATGTTGGATTTTCACATTTTTTATACTTTTGTTTTAAAAATGATTCATAATATTGTTTGGTCCTTGGTCTTAAAAGTTTATAATCTATCTCATGCAAAATGTGACCAAATTACTTCATGTATATGTGTATGGTTTAGCAATGTATCTCTTTCATATGAATTTTACTAAAGTGATGAATTGTGGTTAGGCTTCCTTTACACACAGTATGGTATTTTAAGAAGCTCCAATTAAACATTTATTGCATAATGGGATCTTTTCTAGGCCTTGGGGTATAAAAATAATTGAAACAGGGTCATGGCAATTTTGTAGCTCACTGTTTAGTAGTAGAGTAGCTTAACAAGCACACTGTACACACTACAAATGCCAAAGACTGAATATTTGTGTCCTCCCCAAATTTGTATGTTGAAACCTAATCCTCCAATGTGATGGTATTCTGAGGTAGCATCTTTGGAAGGTGATAGGTCCTGAGGTGGAGGCCTTGTATGGGATTAGTACCTTCATAAAAGAGGATCCTGGAGAGTCCCCCTGCTCCTTTTCCCATGTAAGAACACAAGTGAGAAGATAGCAGTTTATGAACTATAAAGCTGACTCACTAGATAGAGACCTGCTAGTGCCTTGATCTTGAATTTCCCAGTGTCTAGAACTGTGAGAAACTAAGTTTTTGTTGCTTATAAGCCACCCAGTCTGTGGTGTTTGTTATATAAGCCAAATAGACTAAAATACATGCCTCAGTAAAATTAGAGAAAGAGCACAGATTTATGCATAAGAGGTGGTGTTTCACCTCTGGTAAGTAGAAGGCATTCCTGGAGTAGTTGAACTGCAAATTCTCAATGCCTGATAAAAGTTTATCTTCAGTGAATCTGTTGTTCAGACAAAGAAATTTTTGTTACAACCACAGTTCATTATTTCTACAAAACTTCATATTCAGGGCAGGCAAGAATTTCTTCCTTTAAGACGATTCACAACCTATGTTGGAATCAGGCTTTGGGGAGCTTCAAACTTACATAATTTGAGGAGTCTTCTTTAAGAAAAACTATTTAAAATTATAAATACAAAATTAGGCACAAGCGTTTAAAAGGGCCTGTCCAAATGAGGAACTCTGGAGCTTAAATCCATTAGCTTCATGGTAATCCTACTTCAGAGTAGACAGTGTGGATACACAGATCTATGAAACCTAAGTTATAGGGAGGTTATTGATGTCATTAAAATATTTGCTTTCTGAAATGATTATAATATGATTCTTTAAAAAGTGTTTTTCCCTGACTTGCTTCCCTCTGGAACTTTTAACATGATTTTAATTTTTCTGGTTTTACTTTAAAATAAGTAATTAAATAAGTTTATTTAATTTATAAAAATTTACAAATTGACCCATAATCCTAACATGAACATGAGTAATACAAAAGATTCAATATTAAAAAAAGCCTGTTTCCGTTGATCTTCTCAAATGCCTGTCCCTAAAAGCAACCAATGTTAACAATTTCTTGGATTTCCTGTTAGAAAAAAATTGTTTATGTTAGTATATACATCTCTATATATGAATAATTCTATTACACTGTTTTACACTGTGCTTTTTTAACCTAGTTTAAAATAAAACAAGCATACAAAAAGTGCATAAAACATAAGTGTCCAGTTTCAGTAGTTATGGAAAAACAAACATTTATGTAACTGCTACGCAAGTGCAGAAAAAAAAAGAAACAATACAACCACAATAGAACCTTTTGAGATTTTTGGTTGATACTACATTGAATCCATAGGATCCAACTAGGATCCAAACTAGGAGAGAACAGGTACCTTTACAATACTGAGCCTCCTAATCCATGAACATGATGTATTTTTCAATTCATTCAGATCTTCTGTAATGTCTCTTAACAGAAGTTTGTCATTTTGCAGAAGTTTTGCATATCTTTTATTAGATTTGTTCATACATACTTGATATTTCTGATACTATTATAAATAGCATCTTTTTAATATTTCGTTTTCTTTGTTGCCAATATATAGAAATTAAGCTGATTTTTTCCCCCAAAATAATGTTTAAATTCAGTAACTTCCCTATCATAAAATTTCCTACTCACAGTAATTTATTTCTGTATTCATTTGGATTGTCAAAGCACCCAATCACATCACTTCAAAATACTGAGTTTTGTTCCTTTATTCCTAATTTATTTACTTTTCCTTCTAACTCTGCTATATGGATAGTACTCCAGATCAGTGTTGGAAAAGAAGTAGTATTAGCAGGCTTACTGTCCTGTTCCCAGTCTCAAAATAAGGACTTTCTATGTTTCACCACTATATGTAGTGTTTATGACAGATATTTTTGTTTCTTATACTGTTTACTTGCTCATAATATCCTCTTGTGTTTTTAATGTATGTCAGATTTGTACTGCTGATTCTCCTTTCATTCTTGATTTCAATTATTCGTACCTTCTCTCTTTTTTAGATCAGACCTCACCAGAGTATTTTATCAATTACATTAAACCTTTTAAAGGACAAATATTAGTTTTATTCTTAGTTTCTATTATATTTTTTCTATTTCTTTTTTTATTATTTCCTTCTTTTTTATTTTGCTGTTTTACTAACTTCTTTACAAAAAAGGGAATTAGAACCTGTATATTTCCTTATGGATACTGTTTTGCCTGCACCCACAAGTCTTAATATGTGTTATTCTTATTATCATTGAGGTCAAAATATTATCTAAATTCCCTCAGGATTATTATTGATGCATAATTATTTAGGTGTCCATTTCTTAATTTTCAAATATATGCAGATGATCTGTTACCCTTATTGATTTCCAACACATTTGCTCTGTTGTTACAGAAATATATATTTAAATCCTTTAAAATTTACTGAGGTTTGCTTTTGAGCGAAGAACATGTTTGATTTTTATTTTAAAGAAAGGGGATACATGTGCGAGCTGAGAAAGGGCCAAAGGGAGAGAGAATCTCAAACAGATTACTGCCAAGCATAGAGCAGGAGGAGGGGCTTGATCTCACGACCCTGACACCATGACCTGAGTCCAGTGCTTAACTGACTGAGCCACCCAGGTGCCCCTAACATGGTTGATTTTGAAAAATATTCTATGTTTAAAAACAGTTGATATTCTCCTTTTAGGTTAGTATTCTATTTATGTCTATTGGGTCCTATTAACTGTGCTGTTCACATTTATGTATCTTCACAGACTTTTTGTCTGCATGTTAAGTTAAAATATCCTACACAGGCTTATAAATTTGTTTATTTCTCCTTTTCATTCTGTCCATTTTTGCTTACATACGTTGAGACCATGTTATTTAGTTGACAAATTTAGAATTGTTATATGAACCGGGAACTGAATATTTCAGCGTTCTGAAATGACCTTCTTTATCTCTGTAATGGTTTTAGCCTTAAATTCTATTTTGTCTGGCTGGTATTAATATAGTTACACCACCTGCTTTTTACTTAGTGTTTGCATGATATTCAGCTGGCCCTTAAACAATTGTGGGCTTTAGGCGTACCATACCCCCCATGCAGTCAAAAAGCTAGGTATAACTTTTGACTCCCCCAAAACTTTACCTTATCAGTAACATAAACAACTGATTAATGCATATTTTGTATGTTATATATGCTATACAGGGTATTCTTACAGTAGAGTAAACTGAAGAAAAAAATGTTATTAAGAAAATTATAAAGAAGAAAAAAATACATTTACAGTACTGTACTGTAAAAAAACGTCTCCATATATTTGGACCTGTGAAGTTCAAACCCATGTTGTTCAAGGATCAACCAAATTTTTCCATCTTTTTACTCTCAGCCTTTCTGTATTTTGATAACTTAAAAGTGTCTGTAGGACACATGATTTTGCATTAAAAAAAATCTAGTCTAGTAATCTTTGTGTCTTAACTAGGACATTTTGTCTATTTCTAGTTATGAATTACTAATATACTTGGGTTTAAACCTACTATTCATAATCTTTTGTGCTTTCTATTTTTTGTACCTACACTGTTTGTTTTATTTGCCTTTTAGGGTATTTTAAAATAGTTAAGTTTCCTTGAAATTAGTTTGGAAGTTATAAATTCTTTTTCTATTCTTCTGATCCTAAAATGTATAACATACATCCTTACTTTTTTAAAGTCCAATATTAATCTTTACTTTACTTTGCTGTTCTTTAATTAATTAATTAGTCTTTACTTTTCTTTCCACAAAGTACAAGATTCTTTTGAGGGTGATGTCTTCCCCCAGCTTCTTTTAAGTTTTTCTCTTGGATTTTCTGTGGTTTCACTTCAGTAATATACTTTTTATTTTAAAGAATCCTGTTGTACTTCACTAGGCTTCTCAAATTATAGATGAATATTTTAATCACTTTTCAGAAATTCTCAGCCATTATCTCTTCACACATAATTTCTGCTCTCATGGCATTTCTGGAAATCCAATATATATTAAGCCATCCCACTGTATCCTCTATGTCTCTTGCTTTGTCTTCAATATTTTTTATTTTACTTTTCCTTCCCTCATTGGGGACTGTTTCTTTTAGCCTACCTTCCAGTTATTCATTCTCTTTAGGTATGCCAAATCTGCTCTAGGATTCACCCATAATTTTTATACTTTTAGTTATCCTCTTCATTTTATAATTTATCTTTGATTAAAATGTATCACTTTCTGTAGTTTCTAGTTCCTTGACAGAATTTATAAGCCTGACTTTTACTTCCATGACCATAGCAAACAGAGTGGTTTTTAGATTATGTTTGTCTTTTGTCTGGTGTTTCTACTGGTGTTGGCTCATACTCGATTCTTCTTGCATTGTATTATCTTTGATTGTTTGCTCTGGATGTTATTTTAAAAATTAATGATAGAAATAATATGAAGCATTGGATACTGTTAGGTCCCTCCAGAGAAGAGTTTCATTTCCTTCTCTCATCTCCATAAAAAGGGTGCCAGTAGTCCCAAATCAATGCTGGAGGATTTCTGATCCAACCAAATGATTCCAGTCCATATCCTCACTTTTGGGCTGTTTCTTAGGGTCCTGTCGCAGGGTGGGAGTGTTTCACTAGGGTTAATACATCCTGGACTCCAGCCCTATGTCCAACTGACTGCCAAATGCTCAGTTTTTCCTCTCACCTTTGTTAAGTTGCCTGGTTATAACTAATACTGTTTATGTTAAAATAACATTCACATTCTGATACTGTCTGGAGTGTAGTATTTTGGTTGTCATATCTCTGCTTCTTCCACTGTGATTTTGCTCTCATCAGAATGTGAAGCATATAAAAATCAATGTAGTACCCAAAAAATGCTGGAGCTTGCTCTGAGTAGAAAACTATCTGTGGCTGATCACCAAGATGCAATGATATTAACCATCAAAAAGAATCTGAACATAGCTTTAAATCCCCAGGATCAGAAAAGCATTCTTGGGACATCCCCTCATCCATAATCCAGTAAGATCCTCTCAAATGTTCCTGTACAATGTTTTAGTTGTGTGGGTTCAGGAAGAATAGTTCACTAAAAATTCTCTTTTAAACATAGCAGAAGAAAGTGCTGCTTCTCTCTGAGCTGCTTCCATTAAATTTTTTTTTCTTCATTGTATGCCTCAGATGTTTTTTCATTAAAACTACTTTGTTGCATTACTTCTGTACATAATCTTAATGTCATAGCAGATGTGAACATCTAAATAATCAGCTCAATTTGGCTACTGACAACTATAAAATTTTGTTCATTATCTGAAGCCAGTAATCTTTCAGAGAATTTCTTCATATCTTTAGGAAACGTGGGAGAAAAATTAAGTATATTAGCATTCTGTAAGAACACAGGGTCTGCTTAGTCCTAAACTTTTTCATTCATTTTCCATTGACTGAGAGCAAAAAGGAGAATGGAAATAAATTCAAAGAAACTGTATCTTCAGCAAGCAGTTGACTAAGAAAATCCCCCAAACTCCAAAATCACATGTGAGTGCTACAGTAGGCAACTGAGACCAGAAGCACTGGGCAGGAAGCCCATACTGGAAATCAAGAGAACATTTTGAGAAAGAACGGAGACTGCACAGAGTCCAAACACTGACAAGGGAGAGAGAGAGGATAGAAAGTAACTAATCAGAGATAGCAGACCTTAGAATGCACCAGTAAAGTAACTTTCTAAAAGAAATAGTATCTTTGAAGGCAAATTGTGTCTCCCTGTGGCCTGTGCATAAATCAGGAAGTCCAGGATGCTGTGTATAATCTCTTCAGAACTAGGTTAGGTAATGAGAAGCAGAGTAAGTGTGGCTTCATAGAGTTGCCATATTTTAAAGAAGTAATCTTTTGCTATAGCAACAGAGGAGAACCCATGAGAGATGAATTCTGTAAAGCTACCCTGGCCTTTCTACTCCTGATCCTAGTCCAGGAAAATTCAACTCATTCAAATATGAAGATTATGAAAGTCATATGTACAACGTCCACTCAAAAATACAGTGAGAAAACTGAAATTGGGTAGATAATATTCGTATGGAAGATGAAAAAAATTTTTTTTTAAAGATTCCATTCATTTATTTGAAGAGCTCATAAGTAGGCAGAGAGAGAGGAGGAAGCACACTCTGCTGAGCAGAGAGCCCGATGCGGAGCTTGATCCCTTGGATCATGACCCGAGCTGAAGGCAGAGACTTTAACTCACTGAGCCACCCAGGCACCCCTGGAAGATAAAAATTTAACAAAAAATTGTTATCATAAATGAAACTTGTGATTCTGCATCCAAACATGAATTTGAGAAACTTAACTGAAGCAATCATCCCATGAATTAAAAATCAAAAAAGTAATATAAGAGGTAGCAGGGAGCCAGAAAACAAGATATTAATGTTTACCTTTCATAAGAATGCAATCAGAGAATTGATGATTGTGACATTTTAGGAATGCACAGTAAAGAATTAACCTTACCCAAAGAGAGGTCTGGTCTTTGCCTTCACGTTCTAGGAGGTGATCTCCAAAAGGGTGGCTTTATTTACTTGGAGGCTTTGGGCCACACTGGACAGTCTAACAATGTGATTTATGATGGGGGCATTGGACCACATGGATTCATCTCTACTCACAGAGGGGTTGGGTGCTAAAACTGCCAGAAGGGCAGCCAACCATGCCTACGTAGTTGGGTCCCAATAAAAACTCTGGAAACCAAGGCTCAGATAAGCTTCCCTCCTTAGCAGTGTTTCTTGTGTATTGTTGCACATAAGTTCTGGGATGGTAACAATGTCCACAACTGGACAAGGACATGACAACTGGAAGCTCCGTGTATGGAACTTTCCCGGACTCTACCCTGTGCACCAATTCCCTTGGCTGATTTTATCTGTATTCTTTTGCTATAACCATAACTCTGAGTATAACAGCTTTCAGTGAACCCTTTGAGTAAATTATTAAATCTAAGGGTGATCCTGGGAACCTTTAAACTGTGAATTTGGTGTCAAAGTGAGGTTGATCTCATAAGGACTGCTTCCCTAATTTTGCAGGAAAGCTTTGAAGTTTGGCCATAAAACACATTAGATATTGTAAGTCATGCCTAGCGATGGGGTATATTTTATGTTTATACAGAAAAACCCTGTTGGAGTGCCTGGATGGATCAGTCAGTTAAGCATCTGCCTTCGGCTCAGGTAATGATCCCAGGGTCCTGGGCTCGAGTCCTGCATTGGCCTCCCTGCTCAGTGGGGAGTCTTCTTCTCCCTCTCCTGGTCATCCTGCTTGTGCTCTCTCTCTCTCTGTCAAGTGAATAAATAAAATCATAAAAATAAAAAAAGCCCCTGATGGGTTTATATGTGGACTATTTGTGTACCTCTGTGAATTTCTGCTTGTAATACCTATAGTTCTTGCTCCATTTATTTTAATCCTATGTTATATTTAATTTAGGTAATATATTTGGTCCATAGAAAAGCCTCTTTTCCTGTTTCAAAAAATGAAGGCAAATTGATACTATTTTGATAAGGTGAAAGACAAAATAATTATGTCTGTTTTTGCCATTAGTATGTAAAATATACAATTCAGAACAACTAGAGAAAGTTATTCCTATACCTAGCAACAGTGATTTCGGGATGTGGACATAATGAGAAAGTAACATTCTTCAGGTTTTTCTCCTATTCTTACCCTGTGTTCTCTCACTTTAGCCACTTTCAGTATCTTCAGTTCCCTTGAAAACTTCCCTTCTCACCTGCTAAGCAAAAATCAACCCTATTTCCATCTAATCTTAGTTGACTGCAGAGTCCTTCCCCCAGAGTGCTTCACTGTAGGTCCTTCTTCTGCCCATCTCTAGTTAATACTGAATTGTCAGTACTTTATCTGACCTCCCATCCCACCATCTCCCCTCTTATTTTAACCCAAAGACCAGTCTGCTATTTTACAAAGAAAAATGATGCTGTCAGAAATTCCCTAGTTATCTTGTGCCTACCAACAAAACAATCTGCATTCTCAACAAAACTCACAAAGACTTCTTTGTTTTATTTTATTTTGTTTACTTTATTACCTCTTGTCTCCCAAATTTTTTTGTTCCATTAATTATCTTTCCCTCCTTCCTATATCTTCAGCCTCTTTCTACAAGCTGCAAGTTTCTCCCTTATTAAAACAAACAACCTCATACAAGACAATACCCTCCTTTAACTCTAGATACTTATCTAAGCGCTGATTTCCTTAATAGTCAAGCTCCTTAAAGAGTGGTGTATGTACACTTACTATATCCACATCTTTGCCTTCGATCACTTCCCATGCTTCAAACTCTTCTCCCCACCCCCATTATTTCCCATGACCTACAGCATAAAGTCTGAACCCTTTATATACTCACCCCTGTCTCTGTAGCTTCTTTGATACCATTTCTCATATTACACAATGTTTCTATATTGGCCAGCCACCCAGAACAAATCATACTGTTTAAAGCATCTGTGCTGTTCACCTACCATATCCATCTTATGTCTGAAACCATCCTTTTAGAATTTGAGGGACCTAAGAAAACAGTGCTAGGGCTCCTCACTATGAAACCCTGCTGGGAATTATATTGCCATTGCGTTGAATCTACAAATCAATTTGGATTTTTTTAAGGTTTTATTTATTTATTTGACAGAGAGACCACAAGTAGGCAGAGAGGCAGGTAGAGAGAGAGAGAGAGGAGAAAGCAGGCTCCCTACCAATCAGAGAGCTTGATGCAGGACTCAATCCCAGGACCCTGAGATCATGACCTGAGCCGAAGGCAGAGGTTTAACCCACTGAGCCACCAAGGCGCCCTCAATTTGGATTTTTAAACAATATTTAAAATTTTACTTTATACATTACATGTTAGATTTGTTTCTAGTTCTTTTACTTATTTTTTTCCAACATTAAACTCATCTTGTATTTGTGGAAGAATGCCAAATTGATCAGGACATGGTCCTTTTTATGTGTTGCTAGATTTAATTTGTCAGTATTTTGTTTAGGATTGCTGCCTGTATATTCGTGAGATACTGACCTATAATTTACTTTTCTTGGAAAGCCCTTATCAAGTACTGTTACCAATAGAGTTGCCAGATTTAGCAAATAAAATATGGGGCATTCAGTTAAATTCGAATTTCAAATAAAAAATATATATTTTTTTAGTTTGTGTATATCCTGTGCAATATTTTACACTAAAACATCATTCAGGGCACCTGGGTGGCTCAGTTGGTTGGACAACTGCCTTTAGCTCAGGTCATGATTCTGGAGTCCTGGGATCGAGTCCCACATCGGGCTCCCAGCTCCATGGGGAGTCTGCTTCTCCCTCTGACCTCCTCGCTCATGTTCTCTCTCACTGTCTCTCTCTCAAATAAATAGATAAAATCTTTAAAAAAAAATAAAAATAAAACATCATTCATTGTTTATCTGAAATTTGGATTAACTGGGGAGCCCTAGCTATCAAGGTTTTGTTTACTTCACAAGTTCAAAAATGTTTCCTCTTTTTGTATTCTTTGGAGGAATTTGTGAACTTCCTAAATGCCTGATAAACTTTACTGGTAAAACAATATGTGCCAGGAGTTTTCTTCATGGGAAGGTTAAATACAGACTAAGGTTATTTAATAGATAGACGTTTGGATATTCTATTTCTTTTCCTGTCAGTTTTGTTAGGATGTTTACAAAGAATGTGTCCATTTCATATAAATTTTCAAGTTGATTAGCCATGCAGTTTCTCCTTCTTTCTTCTTCTTTTTTTTTTTTTTTTTTTTTTTTTAAGATTTTACTTATTTATTTTACAGAGAGAGAGAGCATGAGCAGGGAGTTGGGGGAGCAAGGGGAGAGAGAGGGATAGGGAGGCTCCCCACAGAGCAGGGAGGCTGATGCAGGACTCCATCCTAGGAACCCGGGATCATGACCTGAGTGCAAGGCAGATGCTTAATGGATTCACGTGCCCTGGCCATCTGTTTCTTATATTTTAATATGTAGGATCATTATAATCTCTTGATAAGGCAATTCTTATGTTCTTTTTACTTCTAGTAATATTAACACAAATTTGACTTTTGGCATTTGAGTAGCTATACTAGATTTCTTTGGTTAATGTTTTTATGATATATCTTTTTCCATCCTTTTACTTTCATTTTTTATGTGCCATACTTACGGTGTCTGTTTAAGCTATATGATTAGGTTTTGCTTTTGTAATCAGTCTGACAATCTTTGTGTTGTAACTGAAACATTTAGTACATTTCCTAAGTGTTTCTGAATTTAAAACTACCATCTTATCTTTATTTATATTTGTTCCATCTGTTCTATACTACCATTCTTCTTTCTTGCCTTTTTCTAACCAATTTAATATTTATAATTCCATTTCCCCCCCCCCCATTAGCTTATTATAGCTTTTAAAATGAAGTTGTTTTATTTTGAGGTAATTTTAGATTGTGGTACAGTTGTAAGATCTATCACAGAGAGATTCTGTGTACCCTTTACCCAGTTTCCTCTTGCAAAACTGTAGTACAACCTTGCCACTGGAATTGACATTGTTACAGTCAGATTCAGAATGTTTCCATCACCATTACCACAGGAATCTCTCATCTTGTCCTTTATAGCCACATACTTCTTTTTTTTTTTTTTTTTAAAGATTTTTTTAATTTATTTATCAGAGAGAGAGAGAGAGCACAGGCAGACAGAATGGCAGGCAGAGGCAGAGTGAGAAGCAGGCTCCCCGCTGAGCAAGGAGCCCGATGTGGGACTCGATCCCAGGACGCTGGGATCACGACCTGAGCCGAAGGCAGCTGCTTAACCAACTGAGCCACCCAGGCGTCCCATATAGCCACATACTTCTTGACTCCTGGCAACCATCAAGCTTTTCCCCATTTCTATAATTTTATCTTTTCAAAACAAAATATACAAAAATACATGGAAGTATACAGATGTGACACTTGGAATTTTTTTTTTTTAAGATTTTATTTATTTGACAGATCACAAGTAGGCAGAGAGGCAGACAGAGAGAGAGGGGGAAGCAGGCTCCTTGCTGAGCAGAGAGCCCGATCCCAGGTCCCTGTGATCATGACCTGAGCCGAAGGCGGAGGCCCAACCCACTGAGCCACCCAGGTGCCCCTGAATTTTTTTTTTTTAATTCAACACGATACTCTGGAAATTCATTCAGGTTGTTGCATATATCAATAATTTGTTCCCCTTTTTTGCTGAGTACTATAGTATGGATGTAGAACAGTTTGTTTAGCCCTTCACCAGATGAGGGACCTCTGGGTTCTTTATAGTTTGGGGCTATTATAAATAAAGCTGCTATAAACGTTTGTGTATAGGTTTTTCGTGCACACAAGTCATTTTTCTGGGCCAAAGTCATTTCTGTGTAATAGGCCGTATGTAGTTTCATATTTAGGTTTTTAACAACTACAGCTGTTTTTCAGAGTGGCTGTACGATTTTACATTGTCATCAACAATGTGTGAGTGATCCAGCTTCTCCATATTCTTATGACAGATCACAAGTATTCTTATGAACATTGGGTGTTTTCACAATTTTTATATTAGCCATTCTGATAGGTGTAGTGTGATCTGTCATTATGGTTTTAATTTGCATTTCCCTAATGGCTAATCATATTGAACATCTCTTTTCATTTGCTTGTACACCATCCGAATACCTGCTTTGATGAGTTTCTGTTCATCTCTTTCATTTTCTACCTGGATTTAAAAAAAAAAAAATGGTGGGGTTTGAGAGGTCTTTATGTAATATAGATATTAGTCTTTTGTCAGATACATGGTTTGCAGATATTTTCTCCCAGTGTGTAACTTGCCTTTCATCCTGTCTTTATGTTCTCCACTTAGTAAATTTTTTAGTTTTGATGAGGTTCAGTTGATCATTTTTTTTTTAAAGATTTTATTTATTTATTTGGCAGACAGAGATCACAAGTAGACAGAGAGGCAGCCAGAGAGAGAGGAAGAAGCAGGTTCCCTGCCGAGCAGAGAGCCTGATACAGGGCTGGATTCCAGGACCCTGGGATTATGACCTCAGCCAAAGGCAGAGGCTTTGAACCACTGAGCCACCCAGGCGCCTGATCAGGTTATCCTTTAATGGATTGTGCTTTTGGTGTTAACTCTAAGAACATTTACCTTTAGATCCCAAAGATTTTCTTGTGCCTTTTTTTTTTCTTAAGTTTTATGGTTTCACATTTTACATTTAATTCTGTTATCCAAAATGAATTAATTTTTCTGTAAGGGTGTAAGGTGGGGCACTTAGGTTGAAGTTCATTCTTTTTCTTAAACCTATATGGGTGTCTTTTATCAGTTGTGCAAATTCTTGACTACTATGTCTTTAGATGTACCTTTCCCCCATTTTCTGTCTTCACCTTCCAAGACTAGAGTTATATGAATGTTAGCTTTTTCACTTTGTTACATTTATCTCTCATGCTCTTTTCTGTTTTACATTTTCCCTTGTTTCTCTCTGTGCTCCCAACTGGTTATTTTCTTATCTACCTTTTCTCATACTGGCAACTCTGTTCACTCCCCCCCCCCTTTTTTTAATGCTCATTATATTTTCTTGTATTCATACTGTATCTTTGGGATTATTTTCCTTCTTCTTATGGTAGATACTTTAGAAGTCCATTTAGAGCTAGTCTACTGATTCCACAATTTTCTTTAACCTTAAAATACTTTTATTTGCCCTTATCTTGAAACTTAAGTTGCTGGTTGTGCAGTTCTAGGATGACAGTCATTCTCTGAGCACTTGACAGGTGTTAGTTCACTGTCTTCCATTGTTATTATTGAGAACTGCTATCAGTCTTTGTAGGTAAGCTGTCTTTCCTCTCTTGTTTCTTTCAAAATTGTTAATCTTTGGTATTATACAGTATCTTTTTATTAAACTACTTGAGTTACCTTATGCTTCCTAATTTTAAGTTCATGTCATTTATTGTTTAAAACTTCAGCCACTAAATTAAAATAATACCATTCTGTGATTTACTCTCCCTCCCCTACCCAGGACTAACCATATTGGAATATTGATGAGCACTGTTATATTTTCAAACTTTCTCAGTTTTGTAATTTATATTTTCCTCTCATTCTTCTGTGCTTCATTCTAGGTAATTTCAACAATAACTTCCAGTTTGTTAATTTTGTTTTCAGCTCTCTCTAATCTGTTTAGCCCGATGTGGGAATCAATCCCGGGGTCTGGGGATCATGGCCCAAGCTGAAGGCAGACGCTTAACTAACTGAGCCACCCAGGTGCCTGGGCAGTGACTTTATATTGAAGCTTAAACCAGCCATGATGAAAAAAAAGGTCAGGACATTCTAGACAGAAAGAACAGCTTGTGCATGGGCCTTGAGGCAAAAAATACTTTGATATGTTTGAGGAACTGAAAGATTGTCTATACAGCTATAGCATAGTGAGTGAGAGGGAGCGTGGTAGTAGCTGAAGGTAAAGAGATGGGGAGAGGGCCAATCATACAGAACAATGTGTGCAATGATAAGCTGTTAGATTTTCTCTTATGTAAATGATAAGTCATCAAAAGGTTTTATGCTGGGAAGTAATTGATCTGATTTATATTTTGAGAAGATCATTCTTACAATTCCATGGAGGATCGGTTGTTAAGGGCAAGAATTCCTGGAATTGGGAACACTAATTCAGAGTCTGTTGCTATATTCTAGGTAAGAAATTACTTTGTTTGAACTTGAACTTGTGAACTTGTGTGATGATAATAGAGATAGAAATAGAGAGATTCAGAATATATTCTGAAGGGAGAAAAGAGAATGTGTTTTTTTAAATATAGCTGAGCAAGCAACGTGGCTGTGTAGGAGGAGATCATGCATAAATGGTTATGCTACATTACGTCATATCTGAAAGGCCATCATCTCATGACAACTTTCTCAGTGATACAGCCCTCCTGAGCTTCTTTAAATGTAAGTTTTAAAACATCAAAGTTAATATTGAAGGGTAGAGCTCAGGTAGAGAGCTGTGAGGAATACCAGGATCCTTCCTTAGAGGGGAATCCAGAAGGATTAAAACTAGTGTGCCCAAATACCTGCTGCTCTTTTGGGTTTTCTGATGAGTTACTATCTTAAATAATTTACTCCAGAAATAAAATGACTTTGTCTTGGGGTTGCTATGCAAAAGGGAAAAAAATTGTTATTTAAACAGTTATGAATCACTAGCTATGTGTAACAGATTGCCGGTTTAGCAGTATTTTTTTAAATATATTTTTAAACATTTTATTTATTTATTTGACAGAGAGAGACAAAACAAGAGAGGGAACACAGCAGAGGAGTGGGAGAGGGAGAAGCAGGCTTCCTACTGAGCAGGAAGCCTGATGCGGGGCTCGATCCCAGGACTCCGGGATCATGACCTTAGTTGAAGGCAGACGCTTAACGACTGAGCCACCCAGGCACCCCTGTTTAACAGTATTAATAGGAGTTTATTTTTCTGATGTAATAAGAAAGGCTGAAGGAAGATTGCTGTTGGTATCACTTCAGTAGTTCAACAGTGTCAGGGTTGGCATCTATGGTTTTCTTGCCTTTCGCCATACTAATCAGAGTAGCATTCTCATGATTGGTTTGAACCAGCAATATCAATACCCTTTTTGTAATCAAGATATTTTTTTAAAGGAAGATGGAAGAAGAAAATGGTTATTGGGTAGACAATTAACGGATTATCTACAATGGTCTAGATTTAAGAAGAATGATAGAAGAAGGAACAGAACAAGACCACGGTACTTAAAATTCTTGAAACAGACGAAAACGTGACTTTTTGATCATAATGACAGTTTAAAAATAATTCTACCTTCGTAAACCTACAAAGTAATATGTTCAGGTAGTAATTAAATTGACAAATCCACTCAGTGACTATTTAAGCCTAGGACATATATATAGCAGTGTGCTAGGTTCTATGAGAGATATAAAACATGATACCCATTCCCAGTCTTCAGGAAACTTCTTGGTATTATACTTTCTTACAGGCATTATTTCTTTTGAAGTCAGAACTACTATGTACAAGGAAAATTTTTATCTGATGAAAAAATGAAGAGTAGTAGGCCTTGTAGACTCCCACCTATACCTCTCTGGCTTTTACCACTACAGCATTCGCAGGCAGATTTCTAGCTACCAGTACTTGCACCTCTTCTCCCAAGCACTGGAGGCAGCTCTGGCCCTGTGTAGTCAGCGCAATTTACAAATGCCAGAGAATTATTAACTTCCCATCTCAACAGCACTCACCAAAGGACTGATGGGATTTATTATATAGATACCCCAGCCCTCTTGACCCTCAGGTGGTTAACTTTGGGGTATGTGTTTCATATCATCTCCTAAAGTTTTCCCATGGGATTATGCTCCAGTCATTACCAGTGTGGTTGCTGGCTTGATAAGGCACCCTTTATTGCCTTCCCTTCTTTGTCTTACTTTCCCACCTCTTACCGATGTTTCCTGAATCCTCCAGATAAACTACCTGCACTCAAATCCTTGTCTCAGGATTATAGTGGGCATTTCCACCCCGTTATTTCCCCAATACCCACGCCTCAGCTAAAATGCTTAGTTCAATGCATGGGCACATGATTCAAGCCAAGCCAGTTGGAATCCTTCCCAGGGAATTTCGTTCAGTCTGAAACAGGGAGAAAGGAGCTTTCTTCCCCCTTTTCTTTCTTTTCTTTCTTTCTTTCTTTCTTTCTTTCTTTCTTTCTTTCTTTCTTTTTCTTTTTTTTTGCCCTCTCCATCATTGTATTTTCAGAATAGTGCCTGGCATAAGTAGGATCTTGCTAAATATTTGTTGAATATTTAATAAATAAGATTCCTATAACTTCTTTGCTGCCAACTGTATTTATGAGCAGATCTTAATTTTAAGACATATAAAATACTCTTATTATAGTAGATCACAGTGCTACAGCATGGTATAGCAGTTGAGAGCATGGACTCAGAAGCCAGACTACCTGAGATTTAAGCTCTGCCAGTTGCCAATTGTTTGACTATGCTAATTATGTCCACTGCCTCCCAGCTCCTTCTACCCTCTCCTCTGTATCATAAAGGTTCTGGAGTCATAAAAATCATTTCCCAGATTCACTTGCCAAGTGGTCACTAGTTCCATTCTGCTAATGGGAGATTAAAAAGAAAGAAGGGGATAGGAGGCATTTTTCCTTTCTTTAGGCTCCAGTGGCCTGGGCACACTGTGCTCCTCTACTCAGGCTCCAGGAGTAGGAGGGAGGGGGGGCCTCTGAAGGCTGCTGGCTTCTTTCAAAACAGGTAGCAGTAATAGTTCTAATAATGCAATAGTTAAGTTCCAAAAGCTTCTGATGCACAGTGTTTGTGGGTTTTGGATAACACTGCTTTCTCTTTTGTTCCTCCAGTGCTAGGATGCTGGCTCTGCTTGCAGTTCCCTTTGGATTATACCTTCCTCCTTTTTGCTCCTCCAGATAAGGATTCCCTCAACAATAGAGGTGATACATTATCTCTGAAATACCCAAAGTGGTTTTCTTTTCCTGACTGGACACTGACTAATAATGTGACCTTGAGCAAGTAATTTTTGCATCAGTAACTTCCTCTATAAAATGAAGATAGATGAAAATAGTAATCTGTCTCATTGGCATTATTAAGATTAAATGAGCTAATGTTTTTAGAGTACTTAGAACAGTGCCTGGCACAAAGCAGACACTATGTTTGCTAAGTAAGTGGTATCATGTATCATATTCTGTTGTTAAATACATATGGTATTAGCCATTAAGTTTATAAAATCTGATGTCCCTCTCCATACATCTGTCACATTCTGTCACCTGCCTCCCCCACCATTTCTTGTCCTTACTGCTTATTGCTATCATTTCCCTGCCTGTGACCTCTATGCCATATCTTCTTTTGCATCTCTTCTGTCATTAAATCAGCATGTATGTTTTTCAGTGTCCTTTTCTTCGTTTGCTTTAAACACAGACATTTTGGAGGCCCATAGGTTTCAATGTTTTTTTTTTTTTTTTAAAGATTTTATTTATTTATTTGACAGAGAGAAATCACAAGTAGTCGGAGAGGCAGGCAGAGAGAGAGGGAAGCAGGCTCCCTGCTGAGCAGAGAGCCCGATGCGGGACTCGATTCCAGGACCCTGAGATCATGACCTGAGCCGAAGGCAGCGGCTTAACCCACTGAGCCACCCAGGCGCCCCGGTTTCAATGTTTTTATGAAGTTTTGTATTGTAGGATGTGCAGTGGTGAGAGTGGGTATGCAGGGTAGGAAGCAGCACTGGCAGTGGAAGACTAGCATGAGAACCTGAAGACAAATCCTGAATCTACAGAGTGGGATGTCAGGGACCTTGTATACCAGAAATGTTGAGAAATACAGATTCTTTTGGCTAAATCTTGTCCACAGTAAGATTATTTTACATTTGTATGGAATTCTTTCATTGGTTACAATTTAGGGATTTGAGAACAGTGTTGTTTTTTATTTCATACTCAATAAGGAAAGCCGATTCAGATTTTCGGGTTACAGTTACTCCATTCCCAAGATCCTAGAGACCAAAACCTTCCAGAAAACAAAACAAAACAAAAAATGTGGGAATGAGTTAGACCTAGAATACTGAATAAATTATTCAGTTTACTGAAAAAAGAGAATACTGCGGTGTGTATATAAGTGTTGGATCATTGTTCAGAGAACTGGTCACAGAAATTCCTAGAATGATTGTTGAAGTTCTCCACAAACTAAGATCATGTCAATTTTTACTGTCCTGTACACTTTCAGCTTGTCCTACTAGGCACATGTTATATACAGGTATCCCTCAGTTTCCAAAAAGTTGGTTACACGACTTTGCTTTTAGGAAAGAACTGTATCAGTACCTGTTTTCACTGAGCAAAAGAAACCCAAAGAGGATTTTTGCTTCACAAAAAAAGCCATTACTATACCACAGGCCTTTCATAAAAGTGAAGTGTAACTTGAATTTTCAGAAAGTCAGGGATACTCTTCCCAGTATGCCTTTTCAACTTATGTAAGGTCTTATAGAAATGTTTTACTTTTGGACAATAGGGAAATCTGTACTTCTTTTTCTTTATAAGTCCAACTTTCAACTATGCGTAAGTGCATTTTTTAGCCTAATTAGAATTCTAGGCTTTAAATTTAGATGGGTATTTGTAAAAGTACATCTGAAAATCTCATATTGCTTTTGAATATCTTTCCCTCCCTCCCTCCCTTCTTTCCTTCCTTCCTTTCTTATCTGACTCTCTGTCTATCTAAAGTAGGCTCCATGCCCAGCATGAAGCTCAGTGTGGGGCTTGAACTCACAACCCAGAGATCAAGACCTGAGCAGAAATCAAGAAATGGACACTTAACTGCCTGAGCTTCCCAGGTGTCCCTCGAATTTTTTTTTTTTAAATACAAACTACTAAGCATAATAACAAAATTATTTAGAGGACAAAGTTATGTCACCTTTATATTCATATTAATATTTACATCAGAGTTTGAAATTTTTAGTCATTACCAAAATTAAAACTATCTTTGGCTATATATAAGATCAATATAGTATTAATATACCACGGATTTACTCTAAGTGGAAACACCTACAAAAAAATTAGATAATTTGAAAAGAATCTACAAAAGGATTATTTTTTTACTGCATGAGAACAATAGATACTCAACCAAATATGGGCCAAGCAATGCGATTACAATTCAAGAGCTGCTTAACTACCATTTCCTAAAATAGAAAAGTCCTACTCACTTCCTCTCAAGTGATCCCTATATTTTCATATCGTATTCTGCAGCTCTCACTGCTAAAGTCTAATTTGTTGACCATTTTGATACAGTGCTCTCCAACTGGAAAAATAAGTCACTGGCTTTAGAACATTTCCATTACCTGAAGACTTTCCATCATGCTTCTATACAGTCAGTCCTGCTCCCACCTCTAGCCCTAGAGCAAAACACTTCTGCTTTGAGTCTATATATTTGCTTTTTCTAGAAATGTCATATAGATGGAATCATAAAATATGTTGTCTTCTGTGTCTGGCTTCTTTTACTTAGCATGCTTTTAAGGTTCATCTGTATTATAGCTTATATCAGTGTTCATTTCTTTTTTTCTCCCTACACTCCTTTTTATTAATAGATGGTATTCTAATATATGGATATATCCACATTTTTGTTTATTGATTCATCAGCCAGTGGACATTTAGTTTGTTTCTAGTTTTTGGATATTAGAAATAAAACTCCTGTAAAACCTCACATACAAGTTTTTTGGTTTTTTTTGTTTTATGCTTTTTTGTGGATATAGGTATTCATCTCTCTTGGGAAGATGCCTAGGGGTAGAATTGCTGGGTAAATACATGTTTAAATTTTTTAAAAAAAGATTTTATTTATTTGACAGACAGAGATCACAAGTAGGCAGAGAGGCAGGGGGGAAGCAGGCTCCCTGCTGAGCAGAGAGCCCAATTCGGGGCTTGATCCTAGGATCCTGAGATCATGACCTGAGCCAAAGGCAGAGGCTTAACCCACTGAGTCACATAGGCACCCCTATATGTTTCAGTTTTAGAAACTGCCAAACTATTTTATATAGTGACTTTACTATTTTATATTCCCATCAGTAATGAATGAATGTTCCACTCTTTCCACATCTTCAACACTTGCTATTTTCTTTTTAAATTATAGCCATCCTAATGAGTATGAAATGGTAATCTTATTGTGGTTTTAGTTTGCATTTTCTTAATGATTAATGATGTTAAATATATTTCATATGCTTAGTAGCCATTCATCATTGAGTTTTTTATCATAGACTAATTTAAGAACTGGTAGCCTATGTGCAGAAGGGTGAGTTTTTGCACACACACACATACGTACATATCTCATATGTAGGTATATATATAAACATACCTATAAAACTAGCACCCCAAAATATAGCATGCAAGGCATACAGTTTAATACATATTATTAACTTTTATCACTTTCTGAACAATGAACTTTCTGAACAATCACTTTCTTACCATTTGCTGTTGTTATATATTCTACTTATACATTATAAAAACCCACAAGACAGTATTATTATTGTAATTTTAAACAAATAATAGTCATTTTAAATGTACATAATTACCCTGGCTTTTAATCATTTTTCCTTCTGCAGATTTAGGATCATTTTCCTTTATCAGGACTGCCGACCATGACTTCATTCAGCTTTTGTTTGTCCAAAAACATCTTTATTTTACCTTGATCCTGAAAGCTTTTCCCCTGGATATAAAACTCAAGGTTAGCAGTTTTGTTTTTGTTTTTTCTTTAGCAATTTAAAGATGTCATTCTTGGGATGCCTGGGTGGCTCAGTGGGTTAAAACCTCTGCCTTCAGCTTGGGTCATAATCCCAGAGTCCTGGGATCCAGCCATGCATGGACTTTCTGCTCAGCAGGGAGCCTGCTTCCAACTCTCTCTGCCTGTTGAATAAATAAATAAAATCTTAAAAAAAAAAAAAAGGTCATTCTTTGGCCTTCTGGATTTCATATTTCTATTGAAGGGTCAGCATTCACTTACTGCTTTTTAAAATTTACCATGTCTTTTTTCTCTGGTCCTTTTATGATTTTCTTTATCTTTAGTTTTCAAATTTTTGTATTATGATGTGTTCCAGATGATATATTATACCAGAGAGGACTTGACCTTTCCTCTATTAGGCAGAATCAACCCCTTTTTAATAGGTAGAAGGATAAGGACTTATCTTAATCCAATGAAGGAATGAGCTGTCTGTATACAGGCTGGGCTGTAAAATTTCAGTAAGACCCAGTTCACCTCTAGCTCATTCCTGTTCTTCAGAGACTGTTTGATGGGTTTTTGATTGAGGGCTTGATGGTCTGTCTCTGTCTCCTTAGACCAGAAAGATTATAGAAGATTCATTTCAGCGTTTTGATCGTTTTGAGCTCGTTTCTCTACATTTCCATCTACATAGCTTCAAAAAATAGGAAATATCTTCAGGAAGCGATCAGTCTTCTTTGTGACAGACCCTCTCCCTCCAGCCAGACTTTGTCCACTAAGCACCATGAAACCCTGGGAGATTTCACTTTGTGTTTAGACTTTTCTGGCACAATTTTCTATCCTTTTATACCACCTCAGAATTCAGTCCATGTAGGTGGAAAATAGATCATTATGTATATCTAGGGGTCCCCTAGTTTCCAACTGGTTGTTTTAACCCCGCACAATTACCAAAAGCTTGCTGATTCTCTTTCCCTTAGTGAAGGTCCTTTTACCTGGGACAAAACTGATCCTCCATTCCTCACCTAAAATCTATAAATTCTTCTCAAATATCATCAGCACACCTAGGGTAGACAGCACACCTGTCCAGAATTTCAGTTTGAATTATTTTGATTGCTTTAATAGATCTATAGTGTATTTAAAAACATGATTTTTGCAGTTTGTCATTTTCTTAATCCTGATTGTGGCAGTGGAGGCTTTTAAAAAGTAAATAACTTTTTGGTGGACATTTAGTTCAAATTGAGTCACAAAAATAGTTTTTTTGAAGAAAAACAGAATAACTTTTTCTTACTATTTTTCATTGAAATTGCTAGCAGTAGAATGAAAGGTTTTTGTTTTTTCTTAATCTGCATTTTCATTTCTTCAGAAACATATTGTTGAGGGGTGCCTGGGTGGCTCAGTCGGTTAAGTATCTGCCTTTGGTTCAGGTCATGATCCTAGGATCCTGGGATCCAGCCCCTCATCCAGCTTCCTGCACAAGGAGCCTACTTCTCCCCTCCCTGCCAATCCCCCTGCGTGTGCCCTCGCTCTCTCTCTCTGTCAAATGAATAAAATCCTAAAAAAGAAAAGAAATGTACTGTTGAACTATATCACTAATTATATCACTAAGTACAATACTACTACACCACATTGAATCTCTGGAGTTAGTATATAGTTAGGCCTCAGAACCAGTGGTCTCCCCACAGGTGGATGTGCCTATTTGATAATGCTCTAGTATGGTTATCCTTCCCCTCCTACGCCTTTAAAAACAACCTAAAAATATTAAATCTCAATATAAGACTAATATTTGAGAAACTAATATGTGTGCAGGGTAGTGGTTTTCAGTTTTTAATTTATTTTTTACAGATTTTATTTATTTGACAGATAGAGATCACAAGTAGGCAGAGAGGCAGGCAGAGACAGGAAGGGAAGCAGGCTTCCCGCTGAGCAGAGAGCCCAATGTGGAGCTTGATCCCGGACCCTGAGATCATGACCTGAGCCGAAGGCGGAAGCTTTAACCCACTGAGTCACCCAGGTGCCCCGGTTTTCAGTTTTTTACACTAACTAGGCAACTTGAAAGAAAAAGAATGATCTTATATGTACCTAATCTTATGTAGAGTATCTTAGCTAACTATAGGAGCTAATCAAGAAATTAAAAAAAAATTACTGAGTTTATTATTTATTGCTTTGTGTGTGTGGGGGGGTAGCTTACCAAAAAAAGGATATATAATATACTCTTTCATCAGGATTTTCCAATGTGGTTTGATGATCAGATTACGAAAAGTCCAAATTTTTAGGATAACTGAATGAAAATAATAAGAATTGCATTAGTTGATACAACTAAGATCATTTCTATCCAATCCTGCCAGATTGACATTATAGATAAATTCCAGTTTATCTGCAGAATAACTATTCATACATGTAGGATGAGGACCTACTTTGGAAACAACTTCAGTCCTAACCCAGAATTAGCTTATTGCTAAATATTTGCATTGCTACAATTTGTGAGAAGCTGAATTTAGGCAAAGTTTGACAAATCAAATTTTATTTTGATATCATCTAGGGGGAATCCCCTGATTAAATCGTTTTATTAGAAGACTAAGAAGATTGAGTAATATTGTGTAATCTAAAGTTTGGTCTATATAATTTATTACATGTGAACAGCTATAAACTCTTACTTCAACAAATACTATTTGAAACAAGTAGGCTCACAACTAATTGGTATTCTTAAAACCAAAGGATTTCCTAGATCTTGAATTATTTATCTTTTAAAATTTTAATTATAATCTCTTGACCACCTAACAATAGCAAAAGTTAACATTTATTTTCTCACATTATGAACAAATATTCACAGAATTATAAAATCATACAGTTTAAGAGCTGAATGTTACCTTAGAGATTGTCCCCCAAATCTCATTTTATAGTTTGTCAGTCAAAAGCCTAGAAATAGGGGCGCCTGGGTGGCTCAGTGGGTTAAAGCCTCTGCCTTTGGCTCAGGTCATGATCTCAGGGTCCTGGGATCGAGCCCCGCATCGGGCTCTCCACTCAGTGAGCCTGCTTCCTTCTCTCTCTCTGCCTGCCTCTCTGCCTGCTTGTGATCTATCTCTGTCAAATAAATAAATAAAATTAAAAAAAAAAAAAGCCTAGAAATAAATATTAAGTGTACTGTTCAAAACCACAAGCCCTTGCTGGATTATAATTTATATATTCTTTTCTTTTTTAAAGACTAATTTATTTATTTTAGAGAGAGTGTGAAGGAGTAGGGGGAGGGACAGAGGGAGAGAATCCTCAAGTGGACTCCCCAAGTTCAGGGCCAAACACAGGGCTGGATCCCTGAGATCATGATTAGAGCCAAAACTAAGAAGTCTGATGTTCAACAGATTGGGCCACCCAGGTGCCCCTCAATTTATACATTCTTTATGAAGAACATAAACACTTTCTTTTTCATCATCTTTTAGGAAGATACATCGTACTAGTAATAAATTTGGATAATCATTTTTAGAATATATGAAATTGATGTGTTCCTGAAAAGGTTAAGTTTTAGAAAACAATCTTATTTTCCCATTTAAAACCATAACAATAGTAGACACAAGAGAAACAGCTTTAGGGATACCTCGGTGGCTCAGTCAGTTGAGCATCCATCTCTTGAGCATTTGATGCTTGATTTTGGCTCAGGTCTTGATCTCAGGGTCTTTGGGATTGGCACTCAGGCCCAGGACCGTGCTCAGCAGAGAATGTGCTTGAAGATTCTCTCTCTCTTCCTTTCCCTCTACCCCCCCCCCCCAACGTCTCTTTCTCAAATAAATAAATAATGTGGTGGTTTTTTTTTTAAAGAGAAAGTTTTATAGGACATTTTAGTTTTCTGATAAACTTATAACAGTATGCCAGGTAATTTATAATAGTGAACCAAACCTCTTCTGTATTTAACCCATCTTTACAGAACCAGATTTGGTACTAGATTTTTTATGTGTGCTACCAGATTCTGCGTATGGTTTTTATTCCCAAAAGGAAAAAACGTGGTACTATAACCAACAATTGCCTAGATCTCATTTAAATTTTATCACTTCACTGTGCTTTTTTTTTTTTAAAGATTTTATTTTATTTATTTGACAGAGATCACAAGTAGGCAGAGAAACAGGCAGAGAGAGGAGGAAGCCATGTGGGGCTCCATGCGGGGCTTGATCCCAGGACCCTGGGATCATGACTTGAGCCGAGGGCAGAGGCTTTAACCCACTAAGCCACCCAGGCGCCCCTTCACTGTGCTTTTTGATGTTACTTCTAGGCCAGGAATTACAGCCTAAGAGTGAAGTCTTAGCATCCATGGTAAAAGCAGATTAAATACAGAAATGTATTCCTATTCACTGTGATGCAGTAAAGAATGGAAACTGAAATGGAAAGGGTTGGTTTCTTCTGAGGGCTATGAGGGAAGATTCCAGGCCTCTCTCCTTACCCTGTAGATGGCTGACTTCTTTGTGTGTCTTTTCATTGTCTAACCTCTGTGCCTTTCTCTGTGTCCAAATTCCCCTATTAATTTTGTAAGGACACCAATCATTGGATTGGGGGCCTACCCAACTCCATATGAGCTCATCCTAACTGATTACATCTGCAATGACCCTATTTTCAAATAAGGTCACAGTTACAACTGTGCTATAAACAGCAGATTAAAAACCCAAATTGACAAATCATACTATATTATTGAAATAGCAATAAACCTATTAAATTCAGTGGCATTAGTATATGCACAATTTGGGCAGCCAATATCCATTTCCAAAGAAAAATCATTATTATTATTTTTAAAGATTTTATTTATTTATTTGACAGACAAAGATCATAAGTAGGCAGAGAGAGAGAGGAAGAGGCAGGCTCCCTGCCAAGCAGAGAGCCCAATTTGGGGATCCATCCCAGGACTCTGGGATCATGACCTGAGCCGAAGGCAGAGGCTTTAATCCACTGAGCCACCCAGGCGGCCCAGAAAGATTTTTTTTTTTTTTTTAAGATTTTTATTTATTTATTTGACAGAGAGAGAGAGCTTAAGTAGGCAGAGAAGCAGGCGCGGTGGGGGTGGGGCGGCGGGGAGAAGCAGGCTCCCCGCTGAACAGAGAGCCCAATGCGGGGGGGGGGGGGGGGGGGGGGGGGG
>NC_081557.1:115207603-115323058 GCF_022355385.1 Mustela nigripes | reverse complement strand
GCCTGGGATCATGACCCTAACCGAAGGCAGAGGCTTGACCCACTGAGCCACCCAGGCACCCCACCGGAAAGATCATTTTTAAAAATCTTGCTTTTATTAGTAAATCTAGATAAAGAGCTGCCGGTTTTTGAGTTATTATTGGTCAGGGTTACTGAATACAAACCAAACAGGCACACACAGTCGAACAAATGCTGAGAAAATAAGAAAATAAGACAATATTAAATTTACTGAGAAAATAAGACAATATTAAAATCTGTTGACGCTGTAAGCGCAATACATGGAAAAAATAGACCTTAAAACTAAATACAACAACACAGAAATAGCATAATAAGAGGGGTGTGTAAATGCAATATGCACTTGGCGAATATAAGCAGCTGGGGGGTGCGAAGCATTCATTCCTTTTATGGGGGTCTCAGAAAGATCTTTGATTTAAAAGTTTTTACATTATGATGTAAGGGAGACGAGACAGTGAATAGATAAGATAGCCAAAGGTGGACCGCGGCGGGAAATCCTACTTTTCGCGCAGCAGCTGTACGAGGGTGAGCCAGAGCCCAGCCAGGAGGTCGCAACCAGGAATCCGGAGCCGGGGGAGGGGGCGGAGCCAGGGAAGACAACACCCGCCCCCGCCCCTTCGGGACCCCAGGGGCGCCCTTGTTTACCTCCCGACATTGGACACCCGAGACAAAGAGGGAAGGGAGGGAGGGGACCTTCTGAGGGAAACTCCACGGGCGGGAAACGCCTTACTGAAATATCGTTTGGTACCACCACCCGAAAGGCGGGAACAGCCGCCCTCCCGCGCCCCCCCGCGCCCCTTCCCAGGTTCCCCGCCACCTCCGGTCTTCCTGGGCTTCTGTCCTAGCCTCAGCGACAACGGGCGGAGCTGGGCAATCGGCCCGCAGGGCAAGCTCCTTAGCCTCTGTTTGTTATTCTTCGGACCGGACAGAGGACGCCCTGTAGGGTTACACGGCCGAACGACTACAGCTTCCAGGAGACAAGCCTGTGGGGCCAAATTGGGGCGGAAGAGAGACGCGACCCGGACAGTGGTCAGAGAGAGGGTAGGGCAGTCTGCTTGTAACCTCAGCACCTGTAAACTGCCGCCGCCGACCCCCCAACAACCCTGTTTGCCGACTCAGTATTTTTAAATCTGGCGGGGCTTTCCCTTTCAGGCCAACCACTCCCCCCGTTTACCGCCCCAGCCAGTCAGCGCCAGGCCCGCCATTTTTCAAACCCTTTTCCTGCCGCCAATCAGGATCGAGCAGTACATTCCTCTCCTGACCGGTTCTAACGGGTCTGGGAGTTAACGACCTGGGCGACCCACCGAACCTGCTAGGCTGGGGCTGGAGGGACGGGCCTGGCGAGACACCGACCAATCGGAGGGATTCGTGGTGGTAGGGCGTGGCCTACGGGAGTTTGAATAATCATCAGAGCCAATCAGAGAGGCGGGGTGTGGCCTGTGGCCCGGCTCGTCAAGTTGCCGTGGCGCGGAGAACTCTGCAAAACAAGAGGCTGAGGATTGCGTTCGCGATAAACCAGTTCACGCCGGAGCCCTGGGAAGGAAGCGTCTCTGTTGGATCCGGCCTCTTCGCGGGACTCTCAGAAAAGCTACCACCAGGCAAGAATCCCCTTTAGCCCCTTCGAGTTCGTGGGCCTGTCGTTCCCCCTTTCCTCATAGCCTTCTAGCCGGGCCTGGCACTATGGCTCTCGGGGTTCGACCTGGCGAGCGGAATCTGGGGTGCGGGCCGGTGAGGGCCGGGGGCTGTGGCGGGAGGGCGGTCGGGGCCGGCGGGAGGGCGGGAAGCTCGTCCGGGCCCGGTTTCAGTCGTTTTTTGAATGTCGGTCGCGAAGCGACAACTCTTTGAGTGCGGCCGGCGGCGTGGAAGCCGGGGAAGCATTTCTGTCAGGAAAAAGGTTTCGACGGCGCGCCCGGCGTTCCCTTCCCCAGCCCGGGCCTAGGCGTAGGGTGGGCGGCGGGTGGCGGCCTCTCGGGCCTTCGGGAGCGACGTGGTGATCGCGCGTGAGTCGGCTCGGCCGCGGCTCTTCTGCTGGGTGCCGGGAGGAGGGTATGTGAGCGGAGGCGGCCGCCCGGGGCGGGCTGGCGGGGGAGCCTGGCGCGGGCAGCCTTCCTTCCGAGAGGGGGCGGGCGCGTATTTGGGCGGGAAGCTGAGCCCAGCCAGCGTCCACCCACCGCTTCTCTCCCGGCTACGTAGACGCCGCCTGTCACCATGGGTAAAGGAGACCCCAACAAGCCGCGGGGCAAGATGTCCTCGTACGCCTTCTTCGTGCAGACCTGCCGGGAAGAGCACAAGAAGAAACACCCGGACTCTTCCGTCAATTTCGCCGAATTTTCCAAGAAATGTTCGGAGAGATGGAAGGTGAGACCGGAATTCGGACAGAGCTAAGGGTTTTTTCAGGGTTGGTTTGTTTGTTTGTTTGTTTGTTTGTTTTTGGCTAGAACTTTAAACGGGTAGGTGACTGGTAACCTTCAACTTGGTTACGGTCGTGACTCGTCCAGATATTTTATTTTGAGTTTGGGGCAGTCGACCTTAGGTTTTCGTTTATTTCCAAGACTAAAGGTAAAATGCTGCTAACCACGGAAAATGTAGCCCTTAAGGATGACCTTGATCTTTTGGATGCGTGTAGCTTATAGTTTTGCTGTACTTTATTTCTTATTTCATACCCATAGACCATGTCTGCAAAGGAGAAGTCGAAATTTGAAGATATGGCAAAAAGTGACAAAGCTCGGTATGACAGGGAGATGAAAAATTATGTGCCTCCCAAAGGTGACAAGAAAGGAAAGAAAAAAGATCCCAATGCTCCTAAAAGGCCTCCGTAAGTTGATTTTCAAATCAGTCAAATTGTCCCATAATTTTCCACCCAGTTGATTAACTCCGTTGCTTCCTTTCAGGTCTGCTTTCTTCCTGTTTTGCTCTGAACATCGCCCAAAGATCAAAAGTGAACACCCTGGTTTATCCATTGGGGATACTGCAAAAAAATTGGGTGAAATGTGGTCTGAACAGTCAGCCAAAGATAAACAACCGTATGAACAGAAAGCAGCAAAGCTAAAGGAGAAGTATGAAAAGGTACATTGTCTTTTTTAAGCCCAAGATATTTTCTAAATAAGGATGTTAGAAATAGGTATGAACTGTAGAGTTGGAAAGTTTAGTTCCTCTTGAATTATGGTTGTCAGCTGTATTTGGAGAAGATCTAGTGAAAACTGTACATTTAAGACTTGGCTATTTGAAACTTCCTTCTTTTGACTGAAACCAGTGTTCGTAGCATTGGTAGATTCCTGCACAGAGACTCATTTGCAGTTGAGTCTCTTAGTTTTAAGAAATGGAGGGCTAAATACTTTGTTTTATGTAGATGTACCTAAAATAAGTGGGGGTGGGCAATATGAGGTAAGTTGGACAGTGATAGTGAAAGTTTTGACATTTCCAACCCCCTCATTTTACATCATTAGCTTTCTAAATCTTCTGAAAGCTGGGTTATTAGACTTTGAATACCTCTTTGGATAGTCATCAGGGTTATTGGTCAATAAGCTTAGAATGTTTACAGCTTAGTGGTTTTCACAGTTGAGTAATGACACCGGATGCTGATTTTATTTTTTGACCATATTTCAGGATATTGCTGCATATCGCGCCAAGGGCAAAAGTGAAGCTGGAAAGAAGGGCCCTGGCAGGCCAACAGGTTCAAAGAAGAAGAATGAACCAGAAGATGAGGAGGAAGAGGAAGAGGAGGAAGAAGATGAAGATGATGAGGAAGAAGAGGAAGATGAAGAATAAATGGCTATCCTGTAATATGTGTGGAGTGTGTGTGTGTGCTCAGGCAATTGTTTTGCTAAGAATGTGAATTCAAGTGCAGCTCAATATTAGCTTCAGTATAAAAACTGTACAGATTTTTGTATAGCTGATAAGATTCTTTGTAGAGAAAATACTTTTTTAAAAATGCAGGTTGTAGCTTTTTGAGGGGCTACTACATACAGTTAGATTTTAAAGCTTCTGATGTTGAATGTTTCTAAATATTTAATGGTTTTCTTAATTTCATGTGTATTGTAGCACAGCAAACTTGTAGGAATTAGTATCAATAGTAAATTTTGGGTTTTTAGAATGTTGCATTTTTTTTTAAATTTTTGTAATAAAATTATGTATATTATTTCTTTTGTCTTTGTCTTAATCTGCTACGTTAATTTTCACTTTAAAAATGCTCCAGGTCTGGAACCACATCAGCTTTTTCTTGTGCCTAATTCTCAGACACAGTTGATTTAGTAAAATGTTTGGTTAAAAAACTTAAAACATGCCCATATTCTGAATTACAAAGTATTTAAAAAATAGATCTGAAATTTAATGAACTTCTAAAATTGGTGCTGTTTTGACAAAATGAGTGTTTTTTCTTTTTCCTTGATGTTGCTGTTTATTACTAACTTGTCCCTTGACACTATCTTTAGGGAAACTTTCTCTTTAATATGAGGCAGAGGAGCTAATACAGTGAGTACATCCCTGAAAACCTAAACTTTTAAAAGCATCATTAGTAACAGGTTAAATTTTCTTTTCTTTTCTTTTCTTTTTTTTTTTTTTTTTAAATTTTTTTTTTTTATTTGACAGAGAGAGATCACAAGTAGGCAGAGAGGCAGGCAGATAGAGAGGAGGAAGCCGGCTCCCTGCTGAGCAGAGAGCCCGATGTGGGACTCGATCCCAGGACCTGAGATCATGACCTGAGCTGAAGGCAGCGGCTTAACCCACTGAGCCACCCAGGCGCCCCTAAATTTTCTTTTGATTATAAACTAGTTCCAAGTAGAATAGCAGAATGAATTTTCGATTATATCTTTAAAAATTTATGGTTTTAAGCTTTAGAATTTTGGTAACCTTACAAAACCATTTGAGGTTCACAATAACTTGTGATCCTGCCATGACTAAATTTCACTAGGAATTTTATTGGGGGAAAGCAGTTGAGAAAATGCTCCTTTGAGGGAGCAATTTCTTCTGAGTTAAGATTACTATTTTGAACTGCTACCAGAGGCTTCTAGTGAAAGTCAACCTCTTTGGCCAAGTTAGAAATAGGTATGCATGTGTAGAGTTGGTGAGAGAACAAACCTGTTTGTTTGTTAGTTGATAGTTTCCTTATTACCTACCAAGTTTTAAAATAGTCAAAATTCTTACTACCCAACCATGGGAGTTTTGGTTGTCTGTCTTATGCCATATTTGAGTAAGTATCTGGTAAGGATTATATCATTAAATAGGAAACACTGAAGTTTTGTTAAATGGAAAGTGAGGTATTAGCATAATTACCAAAATTTGCAGACCTCTGATTGCCTTCTTAATCTTAACCTCAGTAGTTGCACATTTAAATTTGGAGCTTTTGCTGATGAAAATGAAAACATTGATAATTTAAAAAAATAATTACTGATGTTAAGTGGCTTAATAGTGCCTGAAATTAGTGTAATGTATTTTATTTATTTATTTATTTTTTTAGTGTAATGTATTTTAGAGATACAATTTGGGTCTGGATCCCAGTTTCCTTGCTGTATAAATACTAGCTTTATGAACTTAATTTTTGACCTTCTGTCTCCCCATTTGTAATATGGGGTCAGTACTCAGTTCACAGTGCTTGAATGTTAAAGGAGAAAGTTAAAATTACCCGAAATACTTCCTAGTGCTTAAGAGATTTTAAAAAGGAGTTTCTAAAACTGAAATAGGGTAAAAGTCTTGTTTCTTTCAGGATATTTCTAAATTTTAAGACCCGTGAGGCAGACGTGTCCGATTTCTTGTCATCTTTTTGGAAGTTTTTGTGACTACTTCTGTTTTTTTATATAAAACTTTACATGTCTAAGCTAAGAGCGACTCATTCTTTTAATTAGAAGCTGCTCTAGAATAAGTTCAGGATTTAGGGTTAGTCATCTATTAAGTGTGGATCAAGATTTCAAATCTCTGAAAAGATTCAGTAAATTTTCAAGATTAGGTTACTTCAAGGAGTGGTTCTGTTGGAAACTGAAATAGGGATAAGAATTAGGTTTCATTCCAGATCAGGTGGTATATGGAGGTGTTTATGAAAAGTCCCTTTTTTTTTCTTTTAAGAAATAAGTTATATCTCAGTGATACAAAATGTAGAAGAGCCATGTAGTGAGTAGTCTATATCCTTGATTCCCAACTACCTGGTTCTCCCATGAGACAACCACAATAATTCATCCTTCAAGAAAGGCAAAGCATCATATATATTTATATATATGTATTTATGTTTATATATTCATATGTATTTATATATATGTTGTAAGTATAAATATATGATGCTTTCTGCTTAAATACACATTTATACATATGCATATATATATATACACACACACACATATATATAAACATTAAACCAATGGAAGCTTTCTATATGTACGCTTTGCCCCTTGTTCTCATTTTAGGGAATGTTCTATCAGTACAAGAGCTGACGCTTCAATTTGAGTAGCTAGCTGCATAGTATCCCATTGGATAGATCATAATTTAGTTCATATTTATGAACAGTATTGCCATGAATACCCTTGTATGTGGTTTCAAAAAAATAGTAACAAAAATTTTAAGTTTGTACATTTTAAGATTTGATGATTATAACCACTAAAACCTGTATAGTTGACCCTTGGAACAACATGGGGGTTATAGGAGCTAAACTGCCCCTCACACTGTTGAAAATCTGCGTGTAACTTCTGACTTCCCAAAAACTTTACTAATAGCCTGTTGATGAGAACCTGTACTGGTAATATGGTCAGTCAACACATACTTTTCATGTTATATTTTATACTGTATTTTTAAAGTAAGTTGGAAAAAAGAACATGTTAGTAGAAAATCATAAGAGGGAATACATTTACAGTACTGTACTGTAAAAAATCCACATCTAAGTCGACAGTGCACAGTTCAAACCTGCTTTGTTCAAGGGTCAACTGTACCTGGTATATGGTGGAAACCTCTTTTGTTTTAACTTAGTAAAGGCTGCCAAAATTGTTCTCAGTAGTTGTACTAATACATAGTCCATAGCAATGAATGTTTTAGAGTGTCTATTTCCTCATCTCAGCAACATAATAGTTATCAAACTTTTAATCTTTGCTATTTTGATTTAGAAAAAGTGGTTCCTCTTGCTAAAAGTTGAGCATGTTTTTGTTTCACAGCCATTTGTTTCCTGTGGTCTTCTGTCTCATGGGTGTCTGTATTAGTAATCTGTGGAGATTAAGGAAAGTGACCCTTTATGACTTGAATTGTAAATGTTTTTCTCCTTATCAATTTCCTTTTGACTTGATGCTGTTTTCTTTATGCAATTTTATTAAATCGTCAGTGGTTTTGGGAGGTCTTTCCCACTCAAAGATTATATAAAATTATCTGTTTTCTTTTATTATTTAATTCTTTAATCCTTCTGGAATTTATTTTGGTCAAGGACTCAGGTAGGGGGTTAAATTTCTTTCCAGATGGCAGCTACTAATTTGGGTCTTTTTATTTGTAAAAGCTGGGTTAGAAGATCCTATGGAGCAGTCAATTGCAAACTTGCCCAATAGATGACAGTATGCCTTTTTGTAAGTATTTTTTTAACAGCAGTATTTACTGTAAGTAGTAAATCATAAGCTTGTCTTAGACTAGTACAAATATAGCATTATCTTAAACCTATTACTACATATGCCACTAAAAATGTTTTACAAAACAGCAATGATTTTTATTTCTTGGGGTGCTGAAGAACGATAAAGGAGCTGTTAGGTCACCACATAAGATCCAGTCCTTTTTAAAATAAAGCATCTCTAGAAATAAGTTTTTTGGACTCATTCTCATGAGATTCCTATGGAGAATTGTGGCATTTTCAGAGAAAGGTAAGATATAGGGCAGAAAATAGAGTGCAGACAGGAAAAAGGGCTGTATGTGGTAAAGTGATGAGCATACAAGAAAGTAAGCTCTATGAGAGCAATGATTTTTTTTTTTTTTAGGATTTTATTTATTTATTTGACAGAGATCACAAGTAGGCAGAGAATGAGGAAGGGAAGTAGGCTCCCTGCCGAGCAGAGAGCCCAACTCAGGACTCGATCCCAGAATCCTGGGATCACGACCTGAGCCGAAGGCAGAGGCCCCAACCCACAGAGCCACCCAGGTGCCCCATTTTAAAAAAATTTTTGTATAATTCTCTATACCTTGTGTCAGAAATTTAGTAGGTGCTCTATAAACAAATATGCTGAGGATAAAGAGGGCAGCTCCTACTTAGCTCAGTTCTGTGGTTGGATGGAAATGTGGGTCCAGGATTCCCAAATATCCCAAATTTTCAAGAATCAGAAATCTAGATATTTTTTTTTTAAAGTGAAATCTGGGGGCACCTGGGTGGCTCAGTGGATTAAGCCTCTGCCTTTGGCTCAGGTCATTGTCTAGGGTTCTGGGATGGAGCCCCGCATCGGGCTCCCTGCTCAGTGGGGAGCCTGCTTCCCTCCTCTCTCTCTGCCTGCCTCTCTGCCTACTTGTGATCTCTCTTTCTGTCAAATAAATAAATAAAAGCTTAAAAAAAAAAAAGTGAAATCTGAATCATAAATGTTGGCAATGAATTCAAATGTCGGGTTCAAAGGAAATGTCTACAGGTAAGGTTCTACCCAAGGGTTACCAATTTGCCAATTCTGTAAATTAAATAGGTAAATATAAGATTATTAACAATATTTGAGTTAGGACTGTTAAGTTTATGTACGCTTTCCAGTTGAGCATTGTTTTTACAGTTGTATAAGCAACTTTTCACTCTGACTGGAAACTCCTCTGACTTCTTATCCTGTAGTAAATGTACAGATAGACATTGTTTCTGAGGTCTGAGGTCTTAATGGAATTTCACTTAATGGAATTTCCTAGGCTTTTTAGGATTTACAGTGCTAACTTTTCCCTCAGTGAGCTTCATCCTAACAGTTACCATATCTGTAGAATAATGGACTCAGAAGCATAGTTAGAGTGTCACATTTAAAGAAAAGTAAAATAACTTTCAAGCAACGTGGAACAGCAAACTTCAGAACTGGAAATGGTCTTTATATCAACGGATCCAGTTTCCTCCCTTCAGGAAGACATGGCAGTTCAACTAAGACAATATTCTAGGGCAGCAGGTAAGATAATAAAACACTAATTCATTTACATTTGTTATGTTATTCTTTGATTTTTACATTATTCTAATAAAGAGGAGATGGCTTATGCAAGGAATTAATTAAAGTAATGGGTACTTGGCTGGCTCAGTTGGTAGAGTATGAGGCGCTTGATTCTGGGGTCATGAGTTTGAGCCCCATGTTGGGCATAGAGATCACTTAAGATAAAATACAAACAAAGGAAGAAGCAAGGTTATGAAGGAGATTAAGGGTGAGGAGATGAGCTTACACTTGGAACTTGGAACTTGGAGTTTGAATAGGTCTCTTTCTTACTGATTTGGTAACCTCAGACAAGTTAAATAACCTTTCAATTTCCTCACCTATAAAATTAAGAAATTTTGAGGATTAAATGAGGCAATATATTTAAGATACTTTTCTGGGGGGCAAGTGATAGTAAATAACATTAGCTAAAGGTATATGGGTTATATTGGTAACCCAATATATATGGGTTAAGATAGTTGCTATGGTAAGAGTATCAGATTCAGTTCTGAGATTTTTTTAAATCATCCTCATCTCATATCATCCATCCCTCTACCCATCTCCCCTCTGGTAACCTTTAGTTTGTTTCTTGGTTTGTCTCTCATTTTTTTTTTTGTTTGTTTGTTTTTGTTTGTTTGTTTCCTTAGCTCATTAGTTTAAGTTCCACATACAAGTGAGATCATATGGTATGTATCTTTCTCTGACTTATTTTGCTTAGCATTATATTCTTTAGTTCTGTCCATGTTGTTGCAAATGGCAAGATTTCTTTTTTTTTTTTTAATGGCTGTGTGCACATTGCTGTGTAATATTGATGAGTATTTAGGTTCTTGAGGGTTTTGCTATTGTAAATGGCAGTGCTATAAAAATTCCTGTATCAATTTCCTGGTATTCAGGTACACTCCCCTCCAGTATCCTTCCCTATAAAGTCCAGCTGTCTCAGAAGTACCAAACTCTATTCTTGTTCTCCATAGCTCACCAATATCATCATTGAGCTCTTTGCCTGTACCATGAACATGAAAGTTCTCCCAGACAGACATGGTAAACCTGAGGTTTACCTGCATGTTTCCTTTTTTTCAAGTATCACAGTCTGCTTTGCCTATTATCCATTTCCTCAAAACAGCCCATATATTTTATCCAGGTTATAGTTGTTTAAGAACAGCAGCCCAAGTCCAATACCAACTACTATGTCATGGCCAGACATGGAAGTCAATTCAGTTCAATTTTCTACTAAAAGTTTTAGTTTTCTTTGTACATTTAGACATTAATACAGTTGGAATTTATTTGTCCGTATTAAAAACCTACAAAATTTCATTTAGAAATAACTTAAAGACATTATCTTAAACATCTGTTAAGATGCGCTTGGTTCTATCCAAGCGTTAAATTAGACCACTAAAAACTATTTTACACATGCTATAAATGATGTGAGGTAGAAATTATTTATTCTCTTATGGATAAACATTTCACCTCCAATTTAAGAAGCATCATTACTTCTGAGCTTCATTTCTCCATTTGTAAAGTGTGGGTAATGTTATCTTGTATATGAAACATAGGTACACACACATAGCCTTTATATAGGGCTTCCAGTGTAGGTGTCTTCTGATTAAAAATGAATTTTTAAAAAAATTATTTTTTTATTTATTTGACAGAGAAAGAGATCACAAGCAGGCAGAGCAGCAGGCAGAGGGAGAAGCAGACTCTCTGATGAGCAGAGAGCCCACTGTGGAGCTCCATCCCATGACCCTGAGATCATGATCTGAGTCAAAGGCAGACGTTTAACCGATTGAGCCACCCATCACCATGATTAAAAACAAATTTAAAGTCTGAAACCAGAGAATCATAGCTAATAGTTATATTATCCTGACTATATGCCAGCTAATACTTGTATTATCCTGACTATATGCCATAGCTAATACTTATATTATCCTGACTATATGCCTGGCTATATATATTATTTTATTTATATATATATATATATATATATATATATATATATATATATATATCCTGACTATATGACATATGACTATATATCAGGAGCTATCCTAAGTACTTCATGTATATTCATACAATCCTAATAAAATCTGTGAAATAGGCACTATTACTTTTCCTAATTTACAAATGGGAAAATTGAGGCACAGAGTTTAAGTAACTTCCCAGGGTTATATGAGTAATTTGTAGTGGAACAGAGATTCAAAACAGATTGGTCCACCATACTATATTCATTCAGATGAGTAGAAGACTGTAACATTTTATTAGGAAAATAAGGAGTCCTCCCCATCCCACCTCTGCTCAGACTCAATTATGGACATTTCAAAATCTTAAATATGAGAATTGCTATACAATTATTGGATTTAGCTTAGAATCCGTCCTTCCTTTAATCTCAATTCCAGGGAATAGTGGTCCACAAAAACCATTCTCTGTCCATTTTCCTGCAACTCACTGATTCTAATGAATGATACGCATTTTCATAGTGCTTGGTACTTTTTAAAATCTGCTTTCACATGGATTAATTTTCATGTCCCCAAATGACTGGCCTACTGGGGCTCTGGCTCAGATCAAGTACTTACCATGTTTTCCACTGAATTATAAGTGGATTAAAAAAAAAAAGATAGATTCTATCCAGAAATGAAGTATATTCCAAGATCCCTGTGAGACTGTATCTTAAGAAATAAGTGAGCCCCCGTTTACTCCAGTCTGGTCCTAGATGACTTCTTCAAATTTCTTTGATACAGTAGCTGAGAATTAGCGGATGTGACAATAGCCAAGTCAACTGAAAGTTTCCCAAATCAACACTGCCACGTATTGGAGTGTTAGTAGCCGTATCTTCTCTTGAGATGTCGCACATTGTGCCACAAGGTCCTATGTCCTGTTTCTCTTTTTTTTGGTAGGCTTCCTTTCTCTCTACTCACTTGACCTGTCAGGTTGTAAAGAGTTTTGACTTAAAGAAATTTTTGCTTTCAATAGGCAATTCTATAGTAGAATACACTGCCAAGAAAGATATATGTTGCTGGGGTAGTTTTTTATACTTGGATAAGTTACTTCAAAAAAAATTGCTATATATAAGGAACTAGAGACCAAAATAAAACTTTATGTTTCCTTCCTACAGATACACTCCAAGTATTCCAAGCATATTCATAACCAATATTCAAGCACATACTCAACATATAACTATAGTATATGATATTTTAGCTATTATGTTAGTGTATCTTATAGACGAAATTCAAGCATGCGTGTTTGGATTTAGAAATGATTACAAGTACTGAAAAAACCCATGGATTAAAATATTTTATTTTTTTCTCACCTAAAAAACAAGCAACCCAGAATTAAGATATACATAAACTTCTCAAATTTATCCCTAATAAAATTTGAATATTTATACAATTTCTACAGAAACATACAGTGTATCAAAATCTGCATAAATCAAATTTATAAAATATGTAGAAATGCATAGTGATATTATCAACTTACAAAGCAAGGATATGGGAATTATTTCCAAAGCAGCCTACAGTAGAAAATAGTCATATGGCAGCAGCTTCTGATGTTTTTCATGTTTGGTAAGGTTTCTGATTTCAATATATAGAATCATTTTCATAGAGTATCAACGAATTGCACAAAATACCCATTTAAAATTTACATGCACAGTTTATGTGCCACCTTTCTTAGGCCTATGCATAGTTAACAAGGTTATAAACTATTCAACAAGGAAAATGGAGCCTATTTGCAAAGACACAAGTAATTAATGTACCAATTCTCTTAGTTTCCTTTTTATAGCTGATTTATTTTGCAGTTGTATAAGCATATATAAATGTATTCCTTTTAAACATCCCTAGAGATGAATGAAAGTTAAAATGGTTGATCACAGATCAGTAGCAAAATATAAATTGACAATTCAAAATTATAAATAAGACTCTGTTCAGGATGTTTAACTCTGACTCTCCAAATTTAAGAGCCAAGCTTGGAAGAAACAAATTTGTAGGCTTTTCTTCTAAACAAATGTAGATTTTTTCTTTCCCTTTTTAAGCTTTAATTAAAAATAGTTCCCTCTGGCAGTAGTTTGTGAAATTCCTTTCATTGTAATGATATCATGATTACAGGATCAAAAATGCATCATTTACTTGCCATTCCCCACTTCATCAGTTTTTTCCTTTTTTTTTTTTTTTTTTTTTTTTCCACTCAGTGTAGCATTTTAATCTTTTGGGTAACAAAAGACTCTTATTTAGAAATTAGAATTTAATTCACTATTTGCACTATTTGGTTTTCCTGTAGTAGGTACCATCTTAATAAATGTTAAATCCAAACACGTCTTCTTTTCACTGGAAAAATACTAATAGAAATATGCTTCCTAAAACAAAACAAAACAGAAACAATAGGGTACTAACACCTAACCTAACAGAAGTTCATATTTGTTAATGAACTGTATTTTTAAATAGCCTTTTTTTTTTTTTTTAAATTTAAAACAATGTGCAGGGGATTTCATTTGGATGAAGACATACATGAAACATCCGTTCACTCTTGGCTTCCGGGTTCCACAGCTTAGGGTTGTAACACACATGGGTTTTGTAAGGCTTAGTCTAACAAGGGCTTGGAAATTCTTACCATGGTCAGAATGAGCCCTGGAGGTTTTGACAGTGGTATTTTGTTGTTTTTGTTACTCCCACACTTCAGGGTTTCAAAACTGAGAATTAATTTTCTGTAGTGATAGGTATTGGGGAAAAGTGAATACCAGATGTCAGTGGACAACTTTTCCCTAGTTGGTAGACCCCCTCTGTTATCTTCGGAGTCACTATCAGCGGAGAACGTTGGGCATGCCAGGGAGTGAGGGAGTTAATGTCACAGTCTTCAACCCTATGAAATAGCGTTGGATGTTCTATACTGTCTTTTCTTTTTCAAACCATACACCATTCCATTTCAGAGCAAATGGTAGCACATAAATTCATTTTTGAGTAGTGAAAGTATTTCTCATCCAGATGACAATTCCATCATTACCATCCTATAAATTTCATCAAAAGCTCTTGAAATATATACTGAGAAATGAAAGAGGCACTAAATGTGTTGAAATTCACCTTTCAATAAAGCAGCATGACTGTGAAGGAAGGCCACCTTGGCTAAGAACCTGTGGCAGTGCTTCATAAAGATGTAAAATTAAATAAAGACACAATAGGTTGATAATCACCAAGTTATATATGAAAGTCTGGTTACTCCAACCTTGTTTTCAAGTGTGTTTAAAAAAAAAAAAAATCAAACTGCCTTTCAGACCCCTGAGTGTAATCCCAAAGAAGACAATGATGCTTTTAACTCTGTTCTAAATAAAACAGAGCTAAATGCACAAATTACCAACATCATCTTGAAACAAAACAAAAAAAGATGTAAACATCTACAAAGTTTAAGGTAAAAGCAGTTTTGTAAACAGTAACTGCAGATGATAATGTTATTGTAAAATCACAGTTTATCAACGTCCTTCAAACTGATCAGGAGGTTCTGGGTTTGGAGCTGTACAGAGTTAACAATAGTTGCAGCAGGTTTCAGGCGGTTTTCAGTCCTAGATAAGTTTATGTGTCAGTAGGTAGGTTATTGGTTTCTTTCATTCTTTCTAAACACTATGGATGTTGTTCATTTCCCACTTTTGAGTCATTTTACTGGAGTCACAGTCGGAGATGAACACTTGGTGGAGGACATCTGAACGATCTAAGCACTTTCCTGAAGGAATATGAGTAAATCTGTACAGGCTCTGGAAAACAAGAGGACAAGGGAACTTTAAATTTGTACTTCTTTTGGTATCATTGACATTCAAAGTCATTATCTGGCTTTCGCAAGAAGAGAAGAGAATTCCAGCAAACCGGACAGGCTTAAATCAACCATACCTCAGACTTTGGATTTTTCGCAATTGTCAGTCTTCTAAGTCCTTTTATTATTAAGTCACAACGTACAAATGCAATGGTATACAAACTTCAATTCACTGTTTTCCCCTCCCAACCTACTTCTTCAGTTCCCATCCTGGCTAATGGCAGTACCATCCTTCCAGGGCTCAAGACAGGCCTTTCATGCTCCACGTTCCTTCCTTCCCTTCAGACTGTCGCAATCACTGAGGACTGATGTTTGCAATTTCTCTGATCTGAATCCTTTCCCAGACCCACTGCATGTACCTGTTTAGCACTGTCCTCTGTTGTAAATTTCCTCAAGAGAGCTCAGGGCTTCTCATACCGTAGTTCTCGGACTATCTAAGATTGGGTCTGTAAGGCCAAAACTACCTTTGTAATAATACAAAGACCCTATTTGCCTTTTTCATTGCATGGACATTTATACTGATGGTGCAAAAGCAATGGAAGGTCAAAATGCTGGGGCCTTTGCATAAATCAAATAGTGATGTAATTGTGCTAGTCTCAGTATTCGTGGCTATATACCCACAGCTAAAAAAGAAAACACTGGTTTTACTCAAAGGTGTCTGTGATGAAACCATAAAACTTACTGGTTTTATTAGATCTTGACCCTTGAGTATACTTTTTTCTTAAAGATTTATTTATTTTAGAGACGGAGAGAGAGAGAGCAAGAAACAGTGTGCAAGTGCGGGGTTGGGGGTGGGAGGGCAGAGGGACTCTCCCAACTCCCTGCTGAATGTGGAGCCCTATGTGGGGCTTGGTCCGACAACCCATGAGAACATGACTTGAGCTGAAACCAAGACCAGACACTTAATCAACTGAGCCATCCAGGTGTCCCTAACCTTTTAAAAATATTCTGAGATGAGATGGATAGTATGGATAAAGCACTTCCAGATAGTGAAGTACAGTGGTTATCCAGAAGGAAAGCACGTGTACATTTGTTTGACCTGAGAGTCCAACTAGCTTCTTTTTTCAAGTAATGTCATTTTGACTTCAAAGGATAACTCTAGACAAACTATGATTATTCCAGCTTGGGACTGGGCATACTTTTTCTAGAAAATGAAGTAAGTCCGTCACTTAAAAAACCAGCAATGATAATCTGACAGTATTTTTTGCCACTGATAGATAGAATCTGACTTTTCAAGCAAAAACTAGAGTGATGGAAAACTTGTACCCACCACCATGAACCTGACAGCTTTACCATGAAATCAGTGCTTATATTTGTGATTTTTGGACACTGTTTAATGAAATGTGTCAACATTTGGAAGACCTACTTCACTGAGTGAGCCAATATTTTCCAAACAACCAACGCATGATGTTACAAAAGCAGACATGAGTAAAAGATCCTTTCAGAGTATAAGACAGACCAATGGATTTTAATGTAACATAGGACCAAATGCTCACTGATATGGTTTCAGATTCTACACTGCAAATAACTTTTAAGAAACTACCATTTACTTAGCTGTGGTGTTGCATCAAAGAAGAATATAATTATCTGAAAAGGCTATTGAATTAATCCTCTCTTTTTTAACTGCATGTTTGAGGCTAGATTTTCCTCATATACTTCAACTAAAACAACATATCCCATCAAATTGAATGCAGAAGCAGTCTGAGAATCCAGCTGTCTTCCATTAAACCATGCATTTAAAGGGATTTGAAAAATCATGAAACAATGCCATTCTTCTCACTTTTTTTTAAAAAATAGTAATTTGTTATTAAAAATGTTATTTTTATTAACATGTGGAAGGGTTATCATTAACTTTTAACATGAATTAATATATCAATACAAATATAAAACAACACAAATACATGCTTACAAAACTTCTCAGGTTTAATTTGCAACTCAGAAAACATTTTTAGCTCTGACGTAGATAAACAAAATCTGTCGTTGTGGGGAGGTTCTCAGTAATTTTCAAGAGTGCAGAGAGAATCTAGAGACCGGAAGTTTGAGAACTGTAGACTGAACTGATCTGCTCATCAGTCCGTACTTCACAATATTCCTGGAGTTATTTTCCTGAAGTATCCACTGTTCCCTCTCACTGGGTTCCTCACTTGCAAAATGAAGTTCAATGTTCTTCCTCGTGGACTACAACTTAAGGACACCAAACTCAACAAGAGTCCTAGACTCTACTACACACTTTTACTCCATGTCTTTGCTCCTCCAGTTTTCTTATTTACCCTCTATAAAAAGCCTTTTTCTACCTCAAGATCTGGTACGATGATACTTCCTTTATGAAACTCATGATAAACAATTCCTCCTATTAATTGATCCTTTGTTAACGTATTGCATTTTACTTACTTGTATTTCTGCAGTTTTTTCTTTTCTGCCATTAGAGTATGATGTGCTTTGGCTTCTTTTTGAAGTTACCACATCATCGGGCCCCAGGGAATATTTAGTAATGTCTGATGCACAAATGCATATTCAATGCTGTGGCCTTTAAAATAGCTAAAATATGTATATTCCATTTTTTGTCCATTAAACTAATTCTGGATGGTAGTTTCTGGTCTGCCTTAGCTGCCTTTTAATATTTTTAGTTACTAATACTGTTCTCACTGAACCTATCATTTATTGCTATTACTCATCTTTCTTTGTAGAAACAAAGGCTCTGTTCTTCAAGGTTTATATTAACCTTCTTCTAACTTGTTACAGGAAAAAAATAGGCAACTGACACATACCACTTGATAGTAATTATTCATGAATGATGATAACTGGGAATATTAAGCTGGGTCATAACGATGTCACTACATAGCAAGTAAGTGCTGGTATGACAGACATGGTATGATCATGACCACTAGATGCATAAATAAAGGGGAGGACTGCCAAGTTCTTTCAGTTTGGGGCAGCTTTCCCAACTTCGTGTTTCACAATAAATTGATTTAGTCAAGTCTAGACACAGAAAATTATACATAAATACATTAATATGTTGGGATCTTCAACTTGGCAAAGAACCTGGAAGAGTCACATCTGGGGGAAAAACAAACAAACAAACACCCACTCCTGTGGTGTCAAGTGATTAACTAAACATGACTTTTAAAGTAGTATTTCTCCCATTGTTAATAATAAGTCGTGAAGACCCAGACTTCTAAGTGTTATTTGTTTGTCTATAGCTCCACCTGCTGGACAACATGAACTATAAATGCAATTTATGCATCTTGAAACTTGATATATATGTACGTATATAAACACACACATATATATTTTAAGATTTATATATCTTAATTCCAGATGGTAGGTATTATTAAAGTGAAATAGCAAATAATATTATTTTACAATAATGCACAACTGAAATGTTGAAATGCTTAATACCTTGAAGTATTGCCATTCCTTGAATTCATTTAGATTACAGTGTGTAATCATGACTTTGGATCCATCAGGCCCTTTTGTCAAACACTGGTCATACTGCATGAGCTGATTAGCTTCATTGATTCTAAAAAGCTATTAAAAAAAAAAAAGAAAGTATCAAGGCACCTTCTCTGCTGATCTGCATTATTTAAAAAAAAGAAAAAAGAAACTTAACTCATAATCTCAATGACTTTATTTTTCTATAACTTTTCTGTATGTTCAGAGTTCTATGTCCAAAGATAGAAACTATATTCATTTTGATATTAGTGAAGACTCCTGCTAACACTTTAAGGATTGTGTTCTTTAGCCTTTTAGGCACAGAACGGATCATCAACACATATTTCTTATGCACCAACAGTGTGAGAAGATGAAAAAGTGGAAACAGAGCTGATGATATCTGACAATCTAAATTAGAGCAAGAAAAACACCCACATAAGGAAGTAAGAAAATATATTAGTGAAATGTTATCTTACTGGCAGTAACATCCTAGCTAATTTATTAGGGGGAAATGAGGAATAATGAACACAATTTACAAATAAAATTACTACAGAGCTAGGCTTACATGGCTAGATACTCACATAGGAACATATTCTAATCTCTCATATCAGACATAAATTCTAGATTCGGATTGCTTGTGTGAAAACTCAACACCGTTCTCATCCCCTTCATCTAAGTAAATGCTTTAACGCTGTCAGTTTTTTCACAGAATGTTTTATTTTACCCAAACAAAATTATCAAATTAAAAAGTAAATGAAACCCCATGATCAGTAAGACTAGCTGCCGCAATGCAGCCGAATATGAAAACATGCAAGTATGGTTATTTACCTGATTCCCTCCCAACCTGTGGCAGGGCCCTAGTTCAACAAAGCCTCCGTTTGTCTTCCCCATGCTATCAATGCAGTAAACAGTCTCAAGGCCTCTGATCTATAAAAATGAACAAAGAACCAAAAAGCAGGCAACAGTTTAGTTTCAGTGAGCTCTAGCATCAGGTTAAGAGAGTTTCATGCTAAATACTGCAGTTCACAGTAGAAATCTGGGTGTGTAATGTTAGGTGATGACGGTCTTGTCTGTCTTGGAGTAGCTCAGGGAATACTAGTCACCTCTGAAATCATTTACAGCCTTGAAGCCCACACTGGAATGGGCTTATTACTCCAACTGAGGGCACTGGTCCATAGATTTTTATAAAATACCACAGAAGAAAAAAACAAGATACCATGAAATACAATTCCAGGTTCATGAGAATTCATGCGGATGAGAAGCAAACAGAGCACAGCTACCCAGTGCTAACAGACACTGGCCCTAGATGTCTAAACCAGAATTAAAGACAAAAGAGAACTCCTCCAAATGGCTGTGCGACCATTTTGGCAGATGTCTCTAAGAGGCTCGTGAGGCAAAAGTCATGGCAAATGGGCCAGGCAGTGAGATTTTTCTCTGAGCATGAATAATGTAGGAGAGAAGCAACCACAGGGTTTCATCTTTGGAATGCCCATTTTGTATAAAGCTCACCTTTTCCCTTCTCTGGAAATACTATATATTTGTATTGCAATTATGAATTTTACAGTATTTGGATAAAATGTTTATCCTTTCATTTGGTCAGCACATACTGATTGAGCACCTACAATGATTAATGCTTTAGAAGATACAATGAGAATCAAGTCACGTGCTGGGGCCCTTGTGTCCGTGACGTCCAGCAGGATGGAGGGACAGGCATGTGGAGAAAGGAGCCTCTTGCCCTGCTTGGAGGGACGCTGAAGACTGTCCTCAGGGAGACATGGGGCTCAAACTGGTAGGGGTTCCCCGCAATGTGCAAGGGAACACTGAGGAGTGAGGCTTAATGTATAGGAGCCAGAGCGGGGACAGAGCTTAAAGTGAGGATATATTCAGGGGTGGCTTAAAAAGGGAGAACAGAAAATTCCACCTATTCACTCATTCATGACTTTATTTATTCATCAAATATTTGGTGAGTAAATACTGTGTCAGGCATGTTGTAAGGCTCTGTTATACCAGGGAACAAAATGGATAAAAGATCCTTGCCCCAGCAAGCTTACATTCTAGGGAGGGAAAGACAGAAAATAAGCAGAAAACATAACAAACATGTTTGAAGTGGTAAGTGCCATGGAGAAAAGAAAAAGAAGAGCAAGTTCAAGGTGGGGACTGAGAGGGTTAGGGGACAGCAGGGCAGATTCTCACTGAGAAGGTAACATCTGAGCAGTCTTGACCGGATACACAATTGACCCTTGAACAACGCAGGGATTAGGGGAGACAACCTCCCGCACAGTCAAAAATCTGTGTATATATAGCTTTGGGTTTCCCCAAAACTTCACTACTAACAGCCTACTGTTGACCGGAAGCCTTACCAGTAACAAACAGTCACTTAACACATACTCTGCATGTTATATGTATTATGTACTGTATTCTTACAATAAAGCCAGCAAGAGAAAAGAAAAATCATAAAGAAGAGGGGCGCCTGGGTGGCTCAGTTGGTTAAGGGTCTGCCTTCGGCTCAGGTCATGATCCCAGAGTCCTGGGATGGAGCCCCGCATTAGGGACCCTGTTCAGCAGGGAGTCTGCTTCTCCTTCTCCCTCTGCTCCTCCCCCCAGGCCCCACTCCGGCCCAAGCTCTCTCTCTCAAATAAAATCTTAAGAAAGAAAGAAAGAAAGAAAGAGAGAGAGAGAAAGAGAGAAAGAAAGGAAGAAAGAAAGAAAGAAAGAAAAAAAATTGTAAGGAAGAAAAAATACATTCCTTATATTAAAAAAAAAAAAAATGCTTGTGTAAGTGGACCTGGGCAGTTCAAACCCGTGTTGTTCAAGGGTCAACTGTATAAACGTCAGGCCTGCGTGAAGAGGCAGGCTTTGTTTTCGGGCAGAGGGAACAGCAAAGGCGGGTGCATGCCTGCCCCCCACTGAACACCAGGAGGGACGGCGGCGGAGCTGACCCGGAATGGGGAGAGTAGCGGCAGGAGAGGCCAGAGAACAGTGGGGCCAGACTGCATATTGGCCTCGAGCCCACTAGGAGGGCCTCTGCCTTCACTCCACTGCAGGTTTCTAACGGAAGAGCTCCGTGACCGGACTCACATTTTCAAAAGAGCACTCGGCCTGCTGGCTGAGAACAGGCCACACGAAGGCAAAGTTAATCTCAGACATATAGTGGCTTAAAGCACAGTAAGAAAGGCTCAGACTTGGGAACTGGATGTGACGTATGAGAGAAGAGGATTCAAAGGAGAAGCCGAAGTTTTGTCCTGAGCAATCAGCAAAGACAGGCTGGGGAGGGGACACAAGGAGTTCAGTTTCGAATACATTGAGTTTGACGTGTCTGTTAGATAATCTGCTGGAGATTGCAAGCAGCATGTTGGAAGGACTTGTCTGGGCTCCAGGAGAGAGATTTGGGCTAGAGATATAAAGCCAGAGTCATCAGCGTGTAGATGGTTTCAGTCGACTGAGGAGACCCAACGAGATCACCAAGAGGATTCATTCCTTTTATGAAGAAGGCACTATATTAATCAGGTGTTCCTGGAGATTAAAAGAGAACCGAAATCTGGTCTGGACTTCCAGCGGCTCTCGGTCTAGCTGGGAGTCAAACCTAGTTTGCTATTATAGAACACGGGGTATGGGAGGGTGGGGGGAAAGGTATTACACCAAGAGGTGGACAGCTTTGGCTGTAAGTTTTGGCTTCTTTTATTTCCAAACTCTATGTGCTGGAATCCCTCAGGGCTGGATCCCAACTTCTTTTATCTATCTCTATATTCTCCCTACGTGAGTTCACTCTGTGTCATGAAACAATCTACCTGCTGATGGCCCCAAATGCACATCGCTCTTTTCTGGCCTTCAATTTCCTGGCTGCACCTGGCTGTCTAACGTCCAGGCGCTTCACCTGACCAGAACGCCAATAAAGAACCTGCCATTCCCAACCCTTCCCCTGCTTCCCCTCCACCAACCTCCCCATCTCAGCTGCCACCTCAGCGGCTACTCAGAGAAAAAACAGAACTAGTCATCTTGGCCCATATCCTTCACATCCCCATCCATCGGCGACCTGTCTCCAGATAAAATACGTATCTCACATTGGTCTGCTCACCTCCATTCCATTTTTGACTTCCTGGTCTCTGCTACCATCGCTTCTCACCGGAACTACCCTACCAGGCTTCCTAACTGGCATCCCTATTTCCACTCTAAACCTTCACAGCAGGGTGACTAAAAAAGCAAAGCTTAAATCATTTTTGTTACCTCCTTAAAACCCTCCCATGGCTTCCTACCCCCACAGGATAAAGGCCTCCCTCCTCATTAATTTCCTCTCTTCTGAGTATCACAAAGGCAAAGCACTTCCTGACTCAGAGCCTCCAACCTCACCATTTTCTTCTTGGAACACTCTCTCCTGGCTCTCTGGTATATCACTGACATCTCACCTCTTCCAAGAAGGCTTCCATAATCTGTCCCTCTGTCCTCCTGAACATCACCTGTTTAGTTCCTTTGTAGGCCCCACCACCATCTGCCATTACCTTCCTCGTCTTCCCTTTTGTTGTCTCTTTCCCCCACTAACCCCAGGGGAGAGCCTTTCCCTGATGAAAAGGGACTGCCTGTCTTATTTCATGTATAGGAAAGTGACTGGGACATAGCAAATCCTTGACCAGTAGTTGCTGAATACGTAACTAAGCAACACTACCCAGGTTTAAAAGTTCATGGCACATTTAATACACCCATGAGGTAGCAGCATGAAGGCTCACGGGTGCACAAAATCAGAAATGAGGTTACAAAGGGAAGTCTGAAAAAAACAAATGACAACACCAATCAATGCCTTGGCCTGCTTTACTTGTTTTCAGTTATCATTCATTCGTTTGACAAGCACTGTTTGAGTGCCTATTGTATATGGGGATCTCTAATTAGTCCACTGGGACACATGGTGAACCAGGTCCTGAACACGGAGACTAGCTGAGAGATAGGCAATTTTGAGTGTTACGAGAACCCATGGGAAGATCAAGAACTCAGTCTTTCTGATGGATTGAGGAAGAATAAGATAGGCTTTTTAGAACCGGTTCTCTCTAAATTGAGAGCAACAGGATAAGTTAGAATTAGTCAGGAAAAGGACTTGGGAAGGAGAGGCAGGGAAGGGGCAGGAGGAGCTGCAGGGAGTGTATGGCATTCCAGGATGGAGAGCCGTAAGTCCAAGACCTGAGAGCAGGGGACATGGTGGTTGGGCCAGGGTTCAGGGTGTCAAGGGAGGTGTCATGGTCTGGTGGAAAGGTAGAGGAGAAACTTTACTCCAAGAATTCTTTCCTTTAACTCACATATTTCCACCTCCCTCTGCCTTCTCCTAAACTCAGTCTCCAAACATTTTGAGATTGGAATACCTGCCAGTACTTACTTCTCCCCATTCGACATTTTTGGGTGGCAAAGGGTAGTGTGAAGTTATGTCATAAGCTATTTCTTCCATGAACCATTTAAAACTTTTGCAGTTGTGATCTTCCCGAAATTTTTTCAGCTCAGATATATCTCCATATGGTAAGGCCTTTGATTCAGGACGACTAGCATAGAAGTAGTCTTTGTATTCATCCCACCAAACTTCAACAACTCTAACATAATTCTGTGAAAAAGAAGACAACATTAAGAAAAAGAAAAATATTGCAATGCCATAAACAGCCATCTTAGACACACGGAATATGACCAACATATAACAAACTCATTTTGATAGGACCTGATATTTAATTAAACAAATGCAAGTCAGTTAACGACCCGAATATGTCAATTGCTAAAGATAAAATGTCATAAACGTTCAACTAAGAAGTGACGGACACAGAATCTGACATCACTGAGCTGTAAAAATCATATATTCTAAGATCGTATGTTCTGTCCACCTTCTAGAGGAAGAAGGTGAAGTTCAGGGAGGGTTTAGGAGAGGGCTTCTGGACACAGATGCTCCTTCACCCAGAATGATCTCTTTCTATTAGAACCACACTACTAGCATGTGTAGGGAAAAGGCTCATTTCAGAAACCATCACAAAAAACAATAGCTGTGTTGAAGAAAACACTTTTTTTTTTTTTTTGCAAGTGGCTTTTTTGGGTCATGGTACGACTATAATAGAACCATTTTGCTACCACCCAGAATTAACTGGCTAGTTTCCCCAACTGATGCACTCTGAGGAACAGCATTTAAGGAACAATAAAATAAGCTGATGTTGTGAAAACTGACAAAGACCTATCTTGTAAGGTGGAATGAATGCATGTGGGCGTGAATATTATGACAGATGGAATACATACTCAATCTAGTCCCTTGGTCTCCAACATCGTTCATCAGCAAATTTTCTCTATAAAAGGCCAGAGGGTAAGGATCTTTGGCAACAGTGGGCCACACAGTCTCTGCAGCAACTACTGAGCTCTGCTGTTGTAATGAGAAGGTAGTTTACACAACATGCAGACAGATGCGTGTGCTGATGCTTCCCTATTACCTTATTTACTAAAAAGGGCTGGATCTGGTCTAAAGGCCATTGTTGCTGAGCCCTGTTTTACATCAGGAGTAGAAAATAGCTTGTGCATTGGAAACTAATGGCATATTTGATGTTGGTTAATTGAATTTAAATTAAAAAAAAAAAAAAGGAAAATACCTTGTGTTCAGGTTAAGATTGTCCTAGGCTATGACTACCACAGGGTGAACGTAGATGTGCTGTTGCCAAAAGCCCCTGGATTCCAAGAACGTTGTATGTGGTAATGTCGTAACGTATCACATAATGTTACTGCTAAATTGTCTTAACTTTTGCAAAGTCACCCAAAATTGGATACAGCTCATGTCTTCTAGATACGAATGCACAGAAAGAATTCAGGGCACACAAATATGGTTACAGTGATGCAAAGAAGGGGCATTTCATTGTTTGGGAAGGAGAAGGCTAGAGGGGCAGCTTGAAGGAACAAGGGACAGCTCAGCCTCGAAGGAGGGGTTCATTATGTGGGAATGGTATTCAGGGCAAAGAGAAACCCAAAAGAAGTGTGACTTATCATGGTGCCTTTGGAATCCTGCAAGTAGTTTTTCACACCATAGCTTGTTGTGAAAATTAAAAAGCATTTAGGGTCTGGTGTACAGTGAGTGCTTAAAAAGTGTTAGCTATTATTATTATTATTCTTTTTTAAGGATTTGAATTTTATCCTTTAGCTGAGAGCCATCGAAAGGCTTTAAGCAGGTATAGACATCGAATTTAATGTTGAGGGGAGTGACACTGGTGGTGAGTGGGAGGTGGACCGAAGGGGGTTGCAGCTGATGGCAGAGAACCAAGTAGGAGGCTATTTAATATGCATGGGATTCGAGGACCTGCGCAAAGCATAGAAAGGAAGGATTTCATAGATATGTATGAGGCAGAATCTTCAGGGCTCAGGAAGGTGGAGGGAAGGGAGGAAGACTACACTAACATCCCCCCGCCAAGTTTCATTCACGGGCAGAGGATGCAGGAAAAGGACTACTTTTGCAAAAAAGTTAAAATGTTCAACTTTGACTATATGGAGTCTGAAATGCCTGAGGGTCATCTAAGAAGATAATTCTAGGAGACAACTGCCTATCAAAGTCAGCAGCTCAGAGACGACAGACAAGCTGGATAAACAGATGGAAGCCATTGGCACACGGTGGCTGAAACGGATGATGGAGGGAAAACGGGCCTGGCACATTCTAGGCACTCACGGAATGTAAAAGGAATATTACATTTATCAGGTCGTTTTCCCAATATGTACAGTTAATTTTTAGAGTGGATAAAGATTTCCCTCTCATCGTTTTTCCTTTTACTTGTAGCACAGGCCTTCATGAATCAATGTGACTTTCCATTAATTCTTTGTGGTTATGGGTCCAGCTCCAAGGGCAGGCTCTTTTTCTGCAATGCCAGTGAGCCCTGGTGTTGATTTGGTGCTCTTTGTCTTATTGGGGATATTTTAGTCTCATCTCCTCTGGTAGCTGGGGCTCCATTTGGCCATTTCTATGATAAATTGGCTAGTTAGAAAGCTGTGTTCATTCCTTTCTATCTCTGCTTTTATTATCTACTTAAGGAACAGTTCCCAGTTGCATCTACAGCCAATAATAAACTTCCTTCTGCTTTTGACTTAAGGGCTCCAGAAAATGAATGGAATCAGACTCCTATGCACTTAGAATTTATGAAAGCAGCCCAACTAGAGAAACTTCAAAGTTGCTCGGTCAAGAATAGAGGACTTCATCTTCCTAGCAGTGGGATATTTGGCCTCTGTGTGAAGCTTTTCTGCTTTATTCCTGGTTTGAGAGACAAAAGACATTAATCTTTTGCAAGCATTGTTCAAAAATCTGATTTTATTTACTGCACAAACTCTTAATAGGATTAATTATTTTAGAACAAACAAACGTAATATTTTATTTGTGTGAAAATAGTAGAAGCTGACATTTTCCTTTCAACTATTTTCTGACAGAGTGGCAGGTTTTTTTGTTTTTTTGTTTTTAATTTTTCTGAGATGTCTTCTCATGGAGAACGTTCAATATAAAAATCTTAATCAGAATAGGATACAAAGAATAATCTTAAAAAATAATACGATCCCTGATAAACACAGATGCAAAAAATCTTCAACAGAATATCAGTAAGGTGAATCCAACAATACACTGGAAGGATTATACACCATGATCAACTGGGATTATTTCAGGGATGCAAGGATGGTTCAATGTTCACAAATCAGTCAACGTGATACACCACTTTAATAAAAAGAATAACAAAAATCAGGTAACTTTCTCGATGCAGAAAGAGCATTTGATAAAAGTCAAGATCCATTTATGACAAAAATTCTCTACAAAGTGAATACAGAGGGAACCTACTTCAACATAATGGAGGCTATGTATGACAAGCCCATGAGCTAACATCACACTCAATGATGAAAAGCCAAAAGATATCCATCTAAGATCTGGGACAAGGATGCCCACTCTTGCCACTTTTATTCAACTTAGTGTTGGAAGTCCTAGCCATGGCAATCAGACAAGAAGATAAATAAAAAGCATTCAAATTGGGAAAGAAGAAGTTAAATGGTCATTTTTTGCAGATGACATGACACTTTACATGGAAAACCCTAAAGACTCTACCAAAAAAGCTATTAGAACAAATAGATGAATTCAGTAAAGTTATAGGATACAAAATTAATATACATAAGTCTGTTGTATTTCTATATACTAATAATAAGCTATCAGAAAAAGAAATTAAGAAAATAATCCATTTATAATTGCATCAAAAACATTGAGAAATAAATTTAACTAAGGAGGCAAAAGACCCATACTCCAAAAACTATAAGACACTGATGAAAGAAATTGAAGATAACACATAAAAAAATGGAAAGATATACCACATTCATGGACTGGAAAAAAATCAATATTATTAAAATGTCCATACTATCCAAAACAATTTAAAGACTCAGTACAATATCTATCAAAATACCTATAGTATTTTTCATAGAATGAGAACAAATAATCCAAAAATTTGTGTGGAACCACAAAACCCTGAATAGCCAAAGCAATCTTGAGAAGGAAGAATAAACCTGGAAGTATCATGCTCCCTGATTTGAAATTATATCACGAAGTTATAGTAATCAAAACAGTATGTATACCTCAATGGATACATACCTCAGATAAAAAAAAACAGATTAAAAACAGATACATACCTCAATGGAACAGAATAGACAGTCCAGAAATAAACCCAAGCTCATGTGGTTAATTAATCTTTGACAAATGAAGCCAAGGGGAAAAGGCAGTTTCCTCAATAAATGTTGGGAAAACTGGACAGCCCCTTGCAAAAGAATCAAACTAGACCACTTTCTTATTAACCATTATACAAAATAAACTCAAAATGGACTAAAGACTTGACTTAAATATAAGACCTGAAACCATAAAACTCCTAAGAAAACATGGGAAGCAAGCTCTTGAACAACATTTTTTTGGATCTATCTCCTCAGGCAAGTACAACAAAAGAAAAATAAACACATGGGTCTACATCAAACTAAAAAGCTTTTGTATAGTGAAAGAAACCATCAACAAAATGAAAAGGCATCCTTCTGAATGGGAGGATACTTGCAAATGATCCAACCAGACAGGAATTAATATCCAAAATGATAAAGAACCCATATGACTCAATATAAAAATGCAAAAAAAAAAAAAACCAATCAAATAATGGGCAGATGACCTGAATGGACATCTCTCCAAAGAAGACAGACACGTAGCCAACAGATACATGAAAAGCTACTTAATCTCACTAATCATCAGTGAAACACAAATCAAAACCACAAGGAGATATCACCTCATACCTGTCAGAATGGCTATTGTCAAAACAACAAGAAATAAGTGTTGGTGAAGATAAGAGGAAAAGGGAACCTTTGTATGCTGCTTTTGAAAATTGGTGCAGCCACTATGGAAAACAGTATGGTGATTCCTCAAAAAATTAAAAACAGAACTAGCCTACAACCTAGGAATTCTACTTCTGAGTATTTACACAAAGAGCACAAAAACACTAATTCAAAAAGATATATGTGTCCCTATGTTCACTGCAGCATTAGTTATAATACAATTTACAATCATAACAGCCAAGCTATGGAAGCAACTTAAGTGTCCACTGATAATACTGATAGATAAAGAAGATGTGGGATATATAAATATATACACACTCACACACACACATACACACACACACACACACAGTGCAATTTTACTCAGTCACAAAAAAGATGAAATCTTGCCATTTGTTAGAACATGGATGGACCCAGATGGACAACATGGCTGGTATTAAGGTAAGTGAAATAAGTAAGGCAGAGAAAGATGAATACCGTATGATTTCACTTCTACGTGGAATCTAAAAGACAAAACAAACAAACAAGCAAACAAAGCAAAGCGAGCAGATGGGCGACACAGGGGAAGGGGACGCAATGCCCAGCACAGGGACCAGAGTTAATAACACTGTAACCGCTTCAACGGTGACGGATGGTAGCGAGATTTATTGCGATCACTTCCCAATGTATATATGTGTTGAATACCTGTGTACACCTGTAATCTAACACCTATAATACTGCATGTCAGTTCTACTTCAAATAAAAACAAAACAAAACAAAAATGATAAGGTGTTTCATGAGTAAGTCCAGCTTAAGCTAGAAGGGAGAACCAGCATTGACCGCTTCGATGATTTATTGCACTCAGTGAGCTGCCGTTGAAATGACTTCAATATGTGGGCTATCAATGGAGCAGCGTGTGGTACAGAGGTCCCCAGGCTACTCTCCTGGTATCCAAAGACTCACCTTCAGAGTTGGGGAAGAGCCGACATAAAGAGGTGGAGGATTCCCTTGCCAGCCCTCAAGTCGGTAGATGTGTCCAACGCGAGAGCAGGGGACAAACAGCAATTTGCCGCCACACTGCCATATCTATCGGGGGAAAAAACATGTGGAAGTTGCTTCAAATATCAAAATAAATTATACTTGAAAATTTGTCTTATAAATGTAAATGTAAAATCTAAATTAGATACAGTGTCCATGGGGAATTCATAGATGAAACGAATCCTAAAATAGCGTTTTCAAACTCCTAGGATACCAAGCAAGGCAGTATGGAATGCAGTAATATTCCACTCCTCAGGGCCCCTTGTGTACTTGTAGCTTTAAACAACCTTCACCCATGTAACCTTGCAAAGGCACACAGATTCTTCATTCCTGATATCACTCGCCGTTTCCAAGGCTAATGGATTTCCCACCTGGGTGATTATTATAGTAACCTCCAAACTGGCTTCTTCACTTCCTGCTTCTCTCAACTCTATGCTATCCTTATTTATAGTAAGATTATTCCAGCTGAAGGGCAGCTCTGGGTCATGTTATTCCCTTGCTTAATAGCTCCAATGGGTTGCCCCTGACTTATTAAATTCAGTAAAAATCTCTTGGCTCAGCATCGGAGTGCCTCCTCTATACAAGCCCAACATACGTGTCCACTTCCCCTTCTTGGATGTCTTTCTTACTCAGGCCATCAGGTTCTGCTAAACTGTGCTCTCGCTGTTTGCTGAACATATTCTTCTTGTTCCCACCTTTGTACCTGCTAACCCAGTCTACCTGCCCTGGGGTCTCCTTCTCCCCCTTTATCTCGGCCTATCGATATGATGCCCACCTTCCTAGTCGGCCTCAAATCCTCCCTCCAGGATGATGCTGTTTGTTAATCACACCAACTGAATGCCATCTACCTTCTTATTGTGTAATGAATTTAATTCTAATCTCTCCTTAGGAACTCTAACTTCCTTGGGAGCAGGGAGTTATTCTTCTTTCGTCTCTGGACTTTTAAGACAAGAGCTAAGTATCTGTTTAACTCCAACTGTGATATAGTTCTCTTTCTTATTGACAGTGGGAGGGCGAGTGGGAGCATGGACGTATTATTGTCCAAGGACTGCCTCAGCAACAGGGTGGGTGCTGCAGGAAGGCAGCTCCAGGGTCAGTCTGAGGACGCAGAGTCATGGCTGGGGTCTGCTTCTGTCCTGAATCACCATGTCCTACAGTGATAAAGGGCAACAACAGTGTCAGTGGATGGTCAAATGTGGCCCCCACACATGCAGATTCCCTAAAGGGCTTTTATAACAAAAGGCTTCAAGGCACAGAAAGCCTGGAGGGTAAGGTGGGGAGTGGGGCAAGGAGGTACTTTCATTTTTTTAAAAAGATTTATTTATCTATTTCAGAGAAAGAGAGGGAGAGAGAGTGAGTATGTGTGTGCAAGCAGGAGGAGGGACAGAGCGAGAGGGAAAGAGAGAATCCTCAAGCAGATTCCCCACTGAGTGCATATCCTGACACGGGGTTTGATCCCAGAACCCCGAGATGGTGACCCGAGCTGAAACCAAGAGTCGGACACTTGACTAAGCCACCCAGGTGCCCTGGAACTTTCATTTTTGAAGTTTGCTGGCTTCAGTGTTGCGACGAGCCATATAAACATAGAAGAAGTTGGGAGTTGGCATTTTGCCCCATTTTTTCCCCAACGGCATGAATTCTTGTTAGTTGTTCTTTATAATTTAGAGAAATGCATTAAACAGTCCCCCCCACCCCAAAAGAAACAAGCCTTATCTGAAAGTCACAAAAGTCGGTAACGACTTAGAAAACTGCGTTTGTTTAAATGAAATGTTACCTTGTATGAGATCTCAAAGTTTTCACCACCCCAGATCTGGAGACCTGGATCATACAGACCCAGTTCAAAGAAGAACTCTCGTTCAATGGCAAATAATCCGCCAGCCATGGCAGGGGACCTAAGGGAAGAAACACTGCAGTAACTATTAAAGATAAACCCCCAGTACCCCTTCACCAACAGACAACAGCCTGTTTGGAACACAATCTAAGTAATGCACAGAAGAGACAACACTGATGGCCAAACATTAAGAAATTACAAAGCCTTCACAAAACAATCTGTTTATAATTCTTTACTGAATTTACTGATTTCTATCTGAAATCCAATTTGCAGTTCATTATGAAGTAGCGCATTGCACCATTCTGCCAGGAGAGGGCGCCTTAGTTCCCTTGTTGGTTTGAAAATTTAAGCCTTGAGAGTTAGTTAAGATAGAATTTTCTCTTTCACTCCTAAAAATACTGAGCCATACAGCCATGGTCTGCCAACTGCTCCTACAATGATTTATGAGTCATTCTAGGATGAGTGAAACCATAGACCATGGAAGTAGTCTGTCATTTTTTAATTTTATAGCTCAGGGGCATGCCAAATAAGGGTGTAAATCATGGCTGAACAGTCACAGTTCATTCAGAGTTTGCAAATGTAGCACGGAAACGACACAGGAGAATTAGACATTAGCTATTTACTGTGTCGGGAGGTAGAAATGCAAAGGGGCGATCTGCGGGCTTCCTGAATGGAATCTTGAATTGGGTCCTTTCTGGGGACAAGCCACTCACATCTCTAGAGGAAGAAATTTTCATCCTGCGCCTCCACAATTAATGATCAATGCGTCTTGATTCCTAAGTAGATTCCTCCATCTCAGAACCTTTTTCATCACTACACCTAACATTCAATTTGTCACTAATTCCTACTGATTTCACCTTGAAAAGGTATCTGGATCTTGTCCCTGCTGCTTCCATCCCAAACCAAGCTCCCGTCACGTGCACTGCTATGGTGACACCCCTGACTGTCTCTTCTTCTGTTCTGCCCTCATCCACATCGAATCTCACAGCAGGCACCGCAGACTCAGTGTGGGCCCAGGGATGCCAGCCTCTCTCCCTGCTCTCCATGAGCAGCAGGCTTTCTCCTGAGTTCTTCACTGCTCTGCTCACACCTCCAACATGACAAATGCTCCCCTCTCTCAGGGTTTCACCTCGACTATTCGCTCTCCTGAAAAGTTCTTCCTCCCTGTCCACCGGACCAACTCCTGGCCTTCCGGGCTCCTCCCAACTGGATGAGGTTCTCTCCCCGCTAAGCTCCATGTACACTGTGGCTTGCCTTCGTGCCGCTTTTGGCGGTTGCTATTCCAGAGTTATTCGTGTACTGATCGGTTTCATTTCTGTCTCACCCCTTATATTTTAAGAGCCACAAGAGAACATTTCTTTGAAAAATTTATCCCCAGGAAACAATGCCTCGCACATAATAAGCATTCATTAAATATTTGTTGAGAGGATAAATAATAAATCAAGTAATACCTTCAATATTAAAGGAAATCACATCAAGCGAAGCGATTCTCTTAAGGTATGCTGCCTGACTTGGTAAGCAGAGCTATTACATTCTTGGTTATTTTCATGGCACATTTATTTAACTCATTTAAAATTACTCCATTGTAACCATGCCTTTTTGATCTTTAAATGTATTCATGTATACAGGGTGTGGGTGGCTCAGTTGGTTAAGCGACTGCCTTCAGCTCAGGTCATGAACCTGGAGTCCTAGGATTGAGTCCCGCATTGGGCTCCCAGCTCCACAGGGAGTCTGCTTCTCCGTCTGACCTCTCGCTCATGCTCTCTCTCACTGTCTCTCTCTCTCAAATAAATAAATAAAAATAAAATATTTAAATGTATTCCTGTTTATCTCAGTGTGTATTTTAAGATTCATCTTAACATGAAAACTGGTGAGTTATTTAAAGGGATACCCCCATGAATTTTTCTAGCCTGCTTCAAAAAATTCCTTTACTAGCCACGCCCATGGAGTTGGCAGAAATATAAATATAATCATTACCCTTTATTTTGTACACCAAGAAGTTCTTGTCAAATCAAGTATGTAAGCAGTATATTCTTGGACTGTTTCAAAAAAAGAACTTCAAAGGGAAATTTGGAAATTGTCAAAGCTTAAAATTCTATAATTTCCTTATGTTTGCCATCTCAGTATTTGAATATCATGACCCACCCAGATCCCGCCAGCATTTGCGTGACATTGGAAGCAACTTCCCAAAACAGGGTTCTAACATTATCAGTAGTATAACAAGGAGAGAGAGACCAAAAGCAGAACCATAAGATCTGAAAAAATTAGACACATTTAGAAGCTATACTAACATAAGACAAAAAAGTTTCATTTGGAGTCACTCTTGAAAGGCAGTGAATGTTTCAGCTAAACAACCAAAAGAATAGGGTAGGATAAACTGTTCTATTTGTCCCATAAGAAGGGACAAAAGCTGACTTTGGAATAAAGTTTCCTTTTAATCAAATGTTCTTCTGAGAAGGAAGTAATAAAGGGTTCTATGTAATATTTTCCAAAGTCATGTATTTCTACACACCAAACCTAACCCGGTACAAAAGTATTATTTATGAGTTAGCATACAAAACAAAAAGAAGAAAAAGACAAGAATTCTCTTCTATTTGCCTTTCATCGTTAACACTACGGCCAAGGGATCAAAGTGGACATGAAACTTGGACTGGAAATGATTTATGCCTTTTTAATTTACAGAATGAAACTATGGCCAAAAGAATACAATTTGATGTCTACTCTACTAGGACGGAAGGGCAAAGATTTTTTCTACTTCTATTTGAAACCAATGCCATATAACCCCATCCCTAGATTCCCCCCACCGCCCCAACAAATGAAGCTTGCATTTAGGGAAAAAAACAATTACAAAGAAGCAAATGTGAATTCAAACCTCGGAAATAATGCAAGGGAAAAAAACTCTTACAGAATCTGCAATAGCAACTACAGTTCTAATAACAAACTTTTTAGCTTGGCAAGAGGTTAATATGTTAGCAGCCACTGGAGAAAAGAAAAACATGGAAGTGATTTAGTGATTACCGATATGGTTCAGTTTTTGTCTTTCTCATTTTCTTCTCGCGAGGGGTCAGAGGCACCCGTTTCCAGAGCATACTCCAATCCCATGCTCCTCGGGCATACCCATCTTCGTCACCACCCCCTTGGGGTACAATTTCATATGTGTTGCCATTTATGACATCTATAATCGGCACAGTGCAAATGGTTCTGTATTGTGTTGATGATGGCAGCAAAGATGAAATGCAAGGGTATGTATGGACCCACATATTTATACAAGCACATGGGGAAGGAAAAAAAAAAGTACTTAGATAGACATTCCACATAAGAACATAAAGTAGCAATCTTTACCGATAAGGTTCAGTTTTATGTTTTCTTTTGGCCTTTTCCTTGTGGCTTAGAGGGATACGTTTCCATAGTAAACTCCAGTCCCAGGCCCCTCTGGCAAAACCATCTTCATCCCCACCTTGCTGCGGTTCAATGGAATAATCATTCCCATCTATGTAATCTATTAGAGGCACAGTACATGTAGTTCTGAAACATTTACAGAAAATGAAAAAGCGTTTAAGAACCCAAAACTGACTAGTTTAGCATGCCTAACTATATTGTCTCTTTTTATTATTGATTTTTTTTTTTTTTGCATTGGAAGATTTTAATACCTGATGGAAAATTGAATGAATGTCTTTAAAAGTCAAGGAGCCCTTTTTTTGTGAAGGAAAGATGCAGCAGACTATTCCCTTGGCTTACAGACAAATGTCAGGGACAAAGAGCCGTGTCTTTGAACTTGATAGCGCTTTCTCATTTTTACTTTGGTCGTATAAGCAATTTTCTCCTGGTAATTTTTGCATTATTTACAAGATTTTCCTGGCTGTTATTTTCCCTCCTTATTTCTCCATTAAATAAAAATGAATATGAATATAAATGTAAATGTGCGTGAATGTGCGTGTGACCATGTGTGAGTGTGTGTGTGTACAGAAATAATACCAGCTACATACTCAGCGGTTCTCCCAACTCTGTATTCCTTTGGAAAAACTTATTATGAAAATCTGTCTCTGTTCCTTGAGTGCATCAGGATCTTTTCCTGTTCCTTTAATTGCAATAAACAGCTGTCACAGCAAAAAAAAAAAAAAAAAGTACAGTATTGTATTCCTGTTTTTTAAAAAGAGAAAAACAATCACTCAAAACCTGCTGAAGAACTTAAGTAGTGGCCTGAGAATGCAAAGCAAAAAATACCTCTTATTTGGGCTTCATAAAATGCTACTCCTATAAGACCAGTTATGATTAACCTGCAAAGATAATTTTGCACCCAGCTTGTTTTAATGGTCATCTTTGTCAGACAGGATTTTAAAATGCATTTCCTGAAACAGAGACTGCAGCTTTCATAACCATGTTAAGGTGCTTTTTAGAGGCTTAGAAACCAAAGAGAAGAGAAAAACCTCCAGGGCTTAGAATTCTGATGTGGGGGGACTAGATTCAAGCCAGCTGCTTTATTCTCTGCAGATGGTGGATTCCCAGGGGACAGTGGGGGTGGGGGTCACTGTGGAGTAGATGTGGGATTGCTGTGGACCCTGCAGAAAACCACTTCCTCACCGTGCCTGGAGACTGCCAGTTTTCACCTGGAGAGGGAAGGTATGTTATCTTTCTTCACTTCTCATGATTCTCAGATTTCTAAATAAATAGTGTAAAGTGTCCTAGAGAGATCTCAGTTTGATAGTTTATTAGCTGCTTGAATCAGGGCAAATCAATTAATTTCTCTAGGCTTCAATATCCTCTTCAGTACCATGGAGCTAATAATATTTACCTTGCAGGGCTGCCGTGAGGATTAAAACAGCGTGTGAAAAATGTTTATGACTGGCCTTCACACCAAACCCTCTGATGCTTAAATCCCCCAAAGTTCACCCTTTGACTCATATTATTCACCACAGGGACATATCTCCCCCCCCTGCCCGATTCTGAAATAGTCAGAATTCTGGACTAAAAGCAGGAAAGGCTTCTGGAACTGGGAGACTGATGCTGCCTTCCACTGTTCAGACATTTAGACATTTCAGACATGTAAATGTAACGGCGACTGACACATTCCATGGAGTAGCTGTCGATTTCTAAACTTTAGAGTTTCCATAGGAACCCGAAGCCTTGACATGTGTCACAGCTGGTCTGAAGTAATAATTCAAAAGGGCATAAAAAACCAATAAGTGTAATTTCAGAGCGTGCGCCTTCAGGCTTTAGAACCATTACCACAGGGTAGAGGGAGCCATTAATGTTACTCTTTGAGAAGGCTTCTTGGAGCTAGAGGATGTCTGTTCAATAACCTGACCACAAGACCATTCTTGAGTGAGACCCCCTTGGCTTTTCATCCCAAATGCCTGACTGCCTGCGTCTGAGTCACCCCCAAGGCTGGGCGGGCTCCCACCCCTGGACACAACGAGCTGAAGGAGCACTTATGCTCCTCCTCAATGCTTGAGGCGCTGAGGGAAACGAATCAGAAGAATGAGAAGATGATTTGTCCTTCTACGACAAGGTTTACTGTTCCCCCAGGAAAGAAAAGAAAGCAAGGTAATGTTACCTGTCCTTGGAAATGGGAGCTACCAGTGGTGCATACCAGTTAAGGGCCACCTCACAGTGGGCATCAAGGTATATCAAAACCTTAAAGAAAAGAGGCAGGTGAAAGAACATTCCTCATATTTGGCACATCGTGTGTCACACACAATTTAAAACTAGATGGAAATATAAATCAGCATGAGAGTCCTTCTGATATACAAGTTATCTGTTTAATCTAGCCAGCATTTTCATTTCAATTAAAAAAAAAAACAACCCAACATCCGAAGGGTACTTTAAAACATACATGATCGTTTACTTAGCAAATCCAAGATGATGAAAAGGTAAATATCCGACGTTCCCTACCTGTCCAAGTTTGGCCTTCTGGGCGCCAATACTTCGTGCTTGAATCAAACCTTCTCTTCTCTCATTTCGAAATACCTTCACTAAGCCATTCCACAGCTTAATATAGTCATCTAGTTTTCCTTTTAAGTGTTCTATGAATAAAAAAATTCAATCAGCATTACAAATTACATTGATGTCTATAAACCAGTCAGACTATAATTTTTTTCAAGGAACAGGAATCGGCAACAGGTCCTTTGGGCAGTCAATTTGAAACAGACTGAACGTTTGTGGGAAACTCAGGTAATGTGCATTATTTGAATTAATATTTGAGCTTAATACACCTACAGAGAACTGGTTAGCCTGAGAGTTATCAAAGATTTCTCCAAACATTAAATATATGATGACTAGGCTAGCTGACATGGAAACCGTTTTTATAAAAAATTCACAATTTTTTAATGTCATATCTAAAAGCTTTAAGGCAAACATTTTGTTTGCTTCGGCAGAAGAGAAGTCTCCAGATTTCTGAAGATACACTGACTATAAGTAACATTACGTGACTTTACTGGCGTCTACACAAGGTATAGGTTAACATTTGTTTCTTGGCCATCTTCCTCCCGCTGTGATCAGCATTCAGGGTTGCAGTCTTGGTGTTATATAGTTCACATCAAGTTATCAAATAATAATCAAAGAATACAATTTTCTCTTTATTTTGGGTATCGACGAGAGTATGTATGTATGTATATCCATATATATGGATATACATATAAAAATATATATGCATAAGTGAATATTTAAATGTAATATTTAGATATAACGAATAAACATACATGTATTTATTTACAATCTGGTGGAGAAAACTGTTAGAAAAATAAGACACATTTGCCAAAATTTCTACCTTGGTTTTCCAGGTGCTAGAGTAGTTTTTATTTGTGTCACTATGAGCCCCTGAAATTGACCCATCATAGCCACAGAGATCTTGGATCTCTAAAGATGTTTCTTGGGGACACAAAAAATATTTTTAAGTTGTTTAAAATTTTGGACCATGAACACATCAACAACAACAACAAAGGCTTTATTTATTTATTTTTTAAAGATTTATTTGCGAGCGACTGAGTGAGACAGAGCATGTGCGGGGGAAGGGACGGCATGCGGAAGGGAGGAGAGAAACTGAAGCAGACTCCGCCCTGAGTGCAGAGCCCAGTGTGGGCTCGATCCCAGGACCCCAAGATCATACCTGAGCCAAAACCAAGAGTTGGAAGCTAAACTGACTGTGCCACCCAGGTGCCCCATTAGCTCGACTGCATGATGTGCTGGTGCTTAAGTAGTCAAATCAGGCTATATACTTAATACTTGACTCATTTTTAGGGAGCTTATAATTAGAAATACATCTATATACAGGTATTTAGAATTGAGAAGAAAAAAAAAATCCACCTTTTTCTATTTTGGCATCCAGTTTTAATGAGTATTACAAATAAAATTCTTATGCTGAATTATATTTTTTTCCTAGAGAAATCTGGGTACTTTTCTCATCAATTTAAGTGATTTTTTTTTTTGTTTTGTTTTTAAATCTTACCTTCTGATTTTTTTTCATCTCAGTAACAATCCTAAATTACTTTTTTGAAAGATTTTATTTATTTATTTGAGAGAGAGAGAGAAAACAGGGAGAGGGGCAGAGGGTGAGGAGGAGAGAGAATCTCAAGCAAACCCCCCACTGACAGGGAGCCCGGCACGGGGCTTGAACTCGCAATCCTGAGATCCCCGTCACAGTTGAAATCATGAGTTGGACTCTTGACTGACTGACCCACCCAGGTGTCCCAATCCTAAACTGCTTTTTAGAAAGTCTTTCTGAATTGCATTTTGGTGTTCTTTGGGCTATGCAATCTACATAAATCTAAAATAAACTGCTATGGCCAGAAATGAGCTGATAGCCTATTTTCCAAATGTAGATTCTTAGTTCAGGTGAGCCAACAGATCGGTTGGTCAATCAAATGACTTCTGGCTTCTTTGGGATCCGCGCTGTGGTAGATTCTAAGAATGCTCACAATTGGGGATTATTTATTCTTTCCAACCTGCTGGGGGCAAGCCAGACTATATACCTCGCCACGGTCCGTGAGATGGGGACAAAATGACGTGAGGCACTTGTGAGCACAAGGGCTAAAATCAGTGCTTCACCATTAGCTTCTCCCTGCACAAGGCAGGAAATGTCTGAGATCAGGCTGCCATGCAATGGTGATGTGGGGCAGAGCTGGGCTGACCCACAGAAAACACGCAATAGGAGCCAGGGAATGATACAGTCCTTGTGGTTACAAGCCACTGAGAGTGTGGAGCCCATTTGACCTCAGCTTCACTTAGCCTCAAGCTGCCTGACATACATGCATGCAGGAACATGCTCTATTTCAAGGTCCCACACCTTGTTTAGAGAGGACACTGTATTTTCCAGAAACCCAGATAGTATGAGCACCCAGCTCCTCTACAAGGTATTATCCTAGTATTTTGTCATTAAAAAAAAAATTATAACTCAAAGAACAAACCATGTTCCCACTCACGGGCCAGGACTGACAAATTTTAAGGTTGTTTTGAAATTGGGAAAGTTATAGACTTTCTGTAGCTCTGTTCAAGAGTATAACCCCAACAAATGCTTTACTGTACTCTGTAAGTGAAGCGGGCCGTGCACTTGATTGCTGTTAAAATGTGTTATAAGAGACTGAATATTAGAGGTTTACAACAACAGAAACACTGATCACCAAAATACTAAGGTAAAATGGACAATAACCTGAAGTCTAAAATTTTGTGCTCCTTTTCGAAGCCAAACAGCTATTTTAGGATGGGAAACATACTTTAGTATTTCTTCACTTTTTTTTTAAGGATATGCTAAGCTTCTATTTGTATTAATAACATAGGGCTTCTTAAAAACAGCATAACCGCATACATGAGATTTCTCAGTTATTTTTGTAGATGTAGGTTTTCCTAAATCTAAAATATTGTCGATACCAAGAGGATTACTTTAAAACCTATTTTCAAATATTTAGCTTGAGACAGGAATGTGTCTCAATGAATGTGTTCCTTAATGAAAACACTCCTATCATAGAAAATTGCAACCAAGATAAGATGTCTAAGTGAAAGGGCATTTGACAGGACTAAGAAGTTTAAAGTTTACATTCTTTAGTGTAATTATAGGTGATTAGTTAGAAAAAAGTGATTAGTTGTATAAAAATGACTGGGAAAGGAAATCGGCCATATTTCTATTTCTTCTCTGTGCTAACGCATGTATACAAGATCAAGATTCTGGTCATGTCTTTGCCAAAACAGCAGAGGTTTATCTAGACTGCAAGAGTTACAAATGAAGTTTTGGAGAAAGCTTTTTTGTAAAGCTGTTCTGAATGGTATTTTCATGCTACCCATGTTCTGTCTGCGCTGAATATATTCAGTGGTATCACTACTTGTACACAAAAACTCTCTGCAAAACTTATTTGTCAAAAAGCAAATATCCTGCTGTTATCGAGTAGCCTGAGCTCTTCGGTCAATATTCAAAAAATTCAACTCAGTTTTATTCAATATTCAAAAAATTCAACTCAGTTTTATGACAGGCAAAGAGGAGTAAGTAAATATCCAGATCTGGGTTTCTGCAGCACAATTACATTTTTTACTTAGCATGCTGATTTGGATGTGAACTATAGCATTATCTATCTTCTCATACTTGTGCCATTAAGAAGATACATTCAGCTTACAATAATGGATCTACTTAAAGAAAAAAATGTTAATTTAAAAAACCCACTTATCTGGAAAACCACCACTCAAATCTCTGTCTTGCCAAGTTGAACCAAGACTACGCAATACCTCCCTAATGATAAGAGCTGACTCCTTAAAAAGAATAAAAAATAAAATACAATTTCCTTTTAGTCAATGTACTACATCAAATATAGAACAAAATAAGCTCCAGTAGCTACTTTGTATTATAAATAACAATGGCCCACGGTTTCTGGTCAAATTCCATATTTGCATCACTGTTCAAGTGCAAAATACAGACTATTAAACAGGTATGTGGGTGTCACTTTGACAACCACGAATGGAACATCAGGTGGCATTGCAACATACACACACTTACACTTTTTTGATCTTTCAGTAAATCATCTCCAAAACCAAATTTTTATAAAATCTAAGACCCGGAAAATTGGTAACATGTAAGATGGTACCTAAGCACACAGATTTATGAGCCTGTAGATTTGGATGCATCTGTTAACTACTATCTCTGTGGTGTTTGGCAAGTTACTTAACATCTCTGAGCCTCGAGTGTAAAATAAGGATGATAACAACTTCCGCCTCAAGGATTATTGTCAGGATTAAACAAAATAATCCATACACAATGCTTGGCACATGGCCAACTTGCTGGTAACAGATGCTGTCAAGGGATGCTAATTATTAATTTTTAAAGGCTAATTAATTTTAAAATTACATTTTATAATTGTTCCTAATTAACTTATTTCATAGACAAAATGTCAATTTTCTATAGCCATTACCTTTATTACTGAAATCATCAATTAACACAATTTCTGCTAAATATTTCCTTGGAGTCCTTTTAATTACACTGTGGACTGTTCTCATGAGGGTTGACCATCCTTCGTTATGGAAGACAATGACAACACTGGAAGTGAGCAGGTTTTCATCATAATGCCAATACTTGCACCTGCAAAAGGAAAATTTCACCGTGTTTACTTAGAGGAAATGTATAACGCAGCGTTCCACACCTACTATGATTATGTTTTCTGATTGAATTAAATATCATTGACTTAACCGACCTTAGTGAATGAGACACAACCTTTTGTGTCTTAACAGAAGCACAAAACAGAAGAGAGAAGATGCTATGAGATGCAGAGACTCATCGATAGAGCTCCTTCCTAACCAACTGACACTTGCTGTGTGGATAAAGAGAATTAATTTCTGGGTATGTGCTTCCCAGCTGGGGATGTGTCAGATATTATTTACAGCTATCAGGGCTGAGTTGTTTTTTTCCATGACTTAGATCTCAGTTTATTTTTCTTTTTAAAACTTGAGTTTCTAGTGCAAAGGATTTGTTTCACTTGCCGTGTACAAACCACTAGGTAGCTGTGTTTGAAAGCTGTACCACTCTAATACGGTTAAAACATTCAGAACAAAACAACAACAAAAACAACAAAACCTATTAAATAGGCTGACTTGTGGCATATAGCAGAATAGCAGACATTAAAAAAATTAGTGTTGGATGCATTTTAAAGGTTCTAGTAAGGTTTAGTTATTAGATTAGCTAAAGGATATTTAGCTATTTTATTGTTTTATTTTTATTTTTTTAATTTAAATTCAATTAGCGAACATGGAGTGGCTCATTAGTTTCTGATGTAGTGCTCAACGATTCATTCGTTGCATGGAACACCCAGTGCTCATCTCATCACGTGCCCTCCTTAGTGCCCATCACCCGGTTCCCATATCCTCCCACCCCCCCTCCCTTTCTGCAACCCTCAGTTTGTTCCCAGAGTCCAGAGTCTCTCATGGTTTGTCTCCCTTCAATTTCTTCCCATTCAATTCTTCCTCCCTTCCCCTATAATCCTCTGTGCTATTTCTTATATTCCACAGATGAGTGAAACCATGTAATAATTATCTTTCTTTGATTGACCTATTTCACTTAGCATAATACCCTCAGTACCATCCATGGTGATGCAAATGGTGGGTGTTCATCCTTTCTGATCGCTGAGTGATATTTCACTGTTTATATGAACTACATGTTCATTATCCATTCATCTGTTGAAGGACAAACTTGGCTCCTTCCACAGTTTGGCTATTATGGACATAATGCTGCTATGAACATTGGGGTGCATGTGCCCCTTCTTTTCATCACATCTGTATCTTTGGGGTAAATACCCAGTAGTGCAGTTGCTGGGTCATAGGATAGCTTTATTTTTAACTTCTCGAGGAGCTTCCATACTGTTTCCCAGAGTGGCTGCACCAGCTTGCATTCCCCCCACCAGTGTAAGAGGGTTCCCCTTTCTCCACATCCTCGCCAACACCTGTTTCCTGTCTTTTAATTTTAGCCATCCTAACTGACATAAGGTGGTATCTCATTGTGGTTTTGATTTGTATTTCCCCAATGACACTGATGTGAAGTATTTTTTCATGTGTCTACACAAAATTATTTGAAACAACTGTAATAGGAATAAAGTTCCCAAAAGTCTTTTTCTAATTGAAAGGAGAGTCCAACCAGGGCCTGATAGATATTCAAGGAGCAAGAGAAGGTTCAATGAGTTTCACAAAATATCTATATATTATACAGATATATACATACATGTGTATATATTAATGCACATTTATTTTTGTTTATTTTTTAACCCCAAAGCTTTTCTTGAAGTAAATAAGCTTGTTTCCAAGATTAAATTTAAAACCATGAGAGCAATAATTAACATTATCAGCCTGATAACCTATCCCAGCATTTAGAATAGTAACTGTTTTTTAAAATGGGGCCTGACCCAATACAGATGGAAACAGCCTTTTCTTAGGTGTTTATTTTCCTTTCAAAATTGTTCTAAATTATCTATGTTTTTAGAGGTTTCTGTAGAAATGCAGACTGAGTCCGGTAATCCATTTAAGTCCAATTTCCTACATCTGCATTTTCTCATTAAACAAGTATTAATTACCTATTACGCCCATGCTCTCTAAGCAAGGCCCTAGGGCTATCGCATTGAGGGGGTTCCCCATGGTTTCTGCCCTTCCGAAGCCATGGTCCTACAGGGGAATCGAGATGCAAAACAAATACCTGTATTTTCCCTGAGTGTGTTGGTGCAAAAACCAGGGTATATATGACAGATGGACCTCACCTAGCCTCAACACATATGGTCAGGGAGGACTCCTACAGTCAGTGATTTGAGGGTGAGACCAGAAAGATGATTAAAAAAAAAAAAAAAAAGTACTGACCCTCAAAAAGTGGGGAGAGAGTAAGGAGGAAAGATAAAAGCACAAGAATGAATCATGCGCATATGATACAGATACTATAAGAAGTTGGACGAGTGGGGAGCCTGGATGGCAGTTCTTAAGCATCTGCCTCTGGTTCAGGTCATGATCCCAGGGTCCCATAGAGCCCCACATCATCCCACTCCCTGCTCAGCAGGGAGCCTGCTTCTCCCTCTCCCACCTCCCTTGCCTGTGTTCCCTCTCTCACTGTGCCTCTCTCTGTCAAATGAATAAATAAAATCTTTAAAAAAAAAAGAATTTGGAAGATCTGTATCATTAATTAAAATATGAAAGATAAACACAAGTTAAAGAGGAAAAGTTACAAAGAAGGGCATTTGCAGTATAACAAATATCAACTTCTTATATGCCTGGAAATGTTCTACGTGCTTTACTTTTATTAATTTATTTAATCTCCCAATACCACTCACTCTGAGGTCAGAATTATAAATGTCTCTGTTTTACAGACGAGGGGACTGAGACTCAGAAATGATTTATCTAAGATCATACAGCTAGTAAGTAATGAAGACAGGAAATAAACCTAGGCTATCTTGAATTTAGAAGAATCTTGTTAAGCATAAAACAAATGAAAAAAAAAATACTAGCTCTACCTATGTATGAATGGCTAAAAACTGACCTAAGATCTAAGAATTGAGGATGAAACCAAGTATCATCTCCATACAAGGCATCCATGGAACATACTGTTATGTTCTGTTCTGCAGCGAGGAGATGGCCCCAGAAATGGGGAAGGAGTAGGGCAGTGTGGCAGCATCTAGCAACAGATTAAACCAAGAGGGCTTTCTAGTGTAACCCAAAGTTGAGATGGGCGAATGCTCTTTCAGAACGAGTTAAAAAATACAGTAGTGGAAGAATGCGTATCTTGAAAGATGTGATGAGCGTTTCTGGAGAGAAACCAATCTGGGCACATAGGTTTAATTTAATTTAATTTTTTAAAAAAGATTTTATTTATTTGACAGAGAGAGAGAAAGAGTGTGTGCGAGTGCACAAGCAGTAGGGAGGAGCAGAGGGAGAGGGAAAAGCAGGGAGCCCGATGTGGGGCTCGATCCCAGGACCCCCAGGATCATGACCTGAGCCGAAGGCAGACACTTAACTGACTGAGACACTTAACTGACTGAGCGATTTAAAATTAAACCTGTGGCGCCCCACAGGTTTAATTTTAAATGGGTAGGGATAACAGTCCCCCAAACAAATTCTAACCCCGATGTAAGTTCAGGCAACCTTTTTCTTTCTCTGAGTAGAACCACTGAGTTTAAAGCAACAGAACCGGAGAGCACAGACAGCAGTTTTGATTTGTAACAAACACCAGAGATGTGAAAATATTTAAGACATGGTAGGACATTTGGGACTTGCTGATTTCTAAGGCAGCAGATGACAACTTGGGGGACACCAGGGTGTTGCAGTTAACTCTCTGATTCCTTGATTTCGGCTGTGGTGGGGATCTCAGGGTCATGGGACTGGGCCCCAGGTCAGCCCCTGTGCTCGGTGCAGAGTCAGCTTCAGATTCTCTCTCTCTCTCTCCCTCTGCCCCTCCCCCTGCCCACGCTGTTCTCTCTCTAAACCAAATAAATAAAATCTTTAAAAACGGATGACAACTTGGGGAAATGAGCAGACGGGGAGTTTGAATGGAAGAGAAAGGAGCTGAAAACACAGAGGGACTGAAGGGGAACGGGGAGAGGTAGAGTGAAGTCAGGAGACAGCGTACGTTGAGGGACACCATCACTGTCCTGGGGAGAGCTGCACGTGGAGACAGTTTAAAGGTCTGGGCACGCTACCTTGCCTTCCTCCATAGGACAAGGGGACAAGAGAGCTGGAATAGAGTGTGCTGTCTCATCTTTTCATCCCCTCTTGCCTACATACAGTTCAGAAATAACTCCAAAGATGTTTAGATTGTGTGACAGTTAACAACTCTTGGTGTATATTTTCCCTGTCTCAAAAATAACCAAAGCAATATACAACTTGTACAATACAGAAGTGTACGAAGGTGAAAGCTCCCTCCTTTACCTCTCCCCATCTATGTAAGATTTTATTTATTTATTTATTTATTTGACTGCGATCATAAGTAGGCAGAGAGGCAGGCAGAGGGGGAGAAAGAGAGAGAGAGAGAGAGGAGGAAGCAGGCTCCCCACAGAGCAGAGAGCCTGATGCCAGGCTTGATCCCAGGACCCTGGGATCATGACCTGAGCCCAAGACAGAGGCTTTAACCCACTGAGCCACCCAGGCACCCCTGGCTGTGTATTTTTGAAATTTTCTTATATTCACTCAGACGTATAAATGTGTATGTGTATATATACACAACACACAACATATATTCAGATAAGTAGGTATAAATTCTTCTTTCATGTGATTATGTACAGATTTATCTTATTATCTCTTTTTAACTTTTTAACTACTGCATAATATTCCACAGTATGGCTTAACCATTTCCTTATTGATGGACATTTCAGTTGACTCTAAAATTAATGTTACAATGATCATCCTTGTGCATATACCTCCATGCCTTTGCTTAGGCATCTTTCCTATAAAATGCTCAAGGGTGTATGCTCATTAAAGGACAGGAGTCTCATCTGTTTTGCTCACCATAATCTAACACAAAATAGTTGCTCCATAAATATTTATTCAGTTGCTCTGAGGATATTTTTGGAAGACCTCTGGATGCATTCTCTTTTCTCGGTCATGTCCACCCTCCCCCCTACAACCCTTCTAATTTGAGGTACCCTCAAGAACAAGTCCACATGGCCAGTGGAGGAGGGGACATTCCTCTTCCACAGAAAGGGGAAGGAAAAGCATTATTAGTAGCGAGGGATAGAAAAACTGGAGGGAACAAGATGGGAATGAAAGCAGATAGAAGAAAGGATGTGTGCTTGGCCTCCATTTCTGAACCTGAGCAGGAGATCACCAGCAGGGTATGGTTGTGGCACAGAACAGAAATAATGTTGAGGTGTACTAAGGCAGAGAGGGTTAAACACAATCCCCTTTCCCACCTCTTCTTTGCAGTCTCCCTTGGCTCTAGGATGGAACCGGAGAGCTTGGTATTTCCACATGCTTCCAGTGGGAGTACAGAAGGCAGCCGAGCGTTAAGATCTAGGGGCCTGCCAATAGTCACTATGGGAAGGGGTAAGATGATATGTAGCAGAGCTATGGCGTCGAAGGCTTAAGCCAGGGACTGGCCCTCAGGGTTCAGAGGATCCACAGTGCCAGTGAAAGCCAAAATGGAGATGAGTCCCTGGAGTGGGGCACGTGGGGAAGGGGCCATCCATCCCAAGGAGAGCAGGAGAACTGACAAGAAGTTACTACAACAGGGGTTCCTTCAGCAGCAAATGAAAAAAGAGGTCAATACACCTGGGAAGACAGGAGGAGGCAGCAGAGATGGAGGGTCAACAGTCCAGAGCTGCCCACAACACCTCAAGAATGCAAAACTGTCCTATCACCTGGATGTGACAGAAGAAAGGAAAGGAAGAGATGAGACACTGTGGAGAAGAAACAGCCCAGAGAGGGAATATGAACTTCAGGCTGACAGGACACTAGCCCAAAGGAGACCTTTACGCCAATGCAGATTGGGTTCCCTTTAATGACTAGCTTTCATTGGCCACCATCAGCCTGAATGCAGGTTCAGGAGGAAGTTTAGCTCTTGGGCAGCTTCTCTGACTTCCCATTGTGAGGTAAGTCCACTGCCTGGAGCATACGGAAATAGAGCTCGTAATATACATAAGCCTTAGTATTGAAAGAAGCACCCAAGGTATTGAGGTAAAACCCCCTATTTTGCATCATTCCCCTCACTTTACTGGTGTAGAGTTTATAAGTTCGAATGAGAAGCAAGGTCAGCTGAACCAAGAATGCCACATTTAAAGGGGTGGGTTTTGTTATAGACTTTTGGCTAATTTCTGCTCTCCGGCGCTTCATTTTCCAAGACAGCTTATAAATCCTCTAACGTCAAGGACAAATCAAGGTCACAAATAATTCATATTCAGATTACAGGTTTGCAGTGATCAAAGCTACTCTTATTCTTAAAGTTACTTAACAAAGTATGATCATAGCGACAATGTGGGCCAGGTCCTGGGGATCAGAAGAAAGGATGGGAATAAAAATTCTCATGGTTGTTATTCTATAACTTAAAAAAGTAGATTTCAAAACCAAAAGTGAAATACCTATGTATAATTCACTTGTATTCTCTGTACCAGCTATGTTTTTAAGGTCTGTAACAGGATATATGGCTTTGTTGTACTTAGACTTTATCAATAAATAATATCTAATTCAGCAGAGTATGAAAAACACAACATTCTTAGGCTGCCAAGCCCTGTAATCCATATAGGCTATCATTGATCTATGGTAGAGTGTACGTGTGTGTGTTCACACATGCATCCACATGCTTTTTTAGGCATGGGAAACAAACCCTCAATTTGGGGAACACTTTTTAAAATTATCTACTTTTACTTTTAAATAAACTAGGGATATTTCCTGTCTCCATCTAAAACCTTTTTGGCTCATTCCCATGATAAAGTAGAAAATTGTTTATGATTTACATGAAACAGTGCTGACACCCAATGGCTGAATAAATTAGTAATGTAGAATATAAAATTTAACTTAGCATTCAGAAACCAATATACATTTTCAATGAAAGGAGAATTACCACTGTTAAACCAAATCGCTCAAGTCAACAGACTGGGGGGGTGGATTTTACCCCGGTATTCAGGATCCATGCACTTTGACTGAAATGACACGAAGTAAGCTCCTTGAGAACATGCTATGGTAGAATGTCTTCCTACAGTTCATTACACACACCGAGATGAAGAACGAAAGCATCAAAGAAATTTATAAGTTACGCTTCCTGATCACCATTCTCTGAATATGCTCCTTTCTGTCAATGTTGTTCCCCGAAAAGCCTGCTATAATCCAGATGTGGACTTGCTACCATAAAGGTGCACTATGACAACCCTTACTCTGGATAAGAATCCTTTACAAAAGCAATTTAAAATTACACTGGCACTGGATATATTTTTCTGCAACCATATCATACTGTTAGATCACAAACCCCTACAACTTTTCTCGCCTGATTAGCATTAAGTCTAATGTTTTTCATTTCATTCATTCTAATGTTTCTCATTTTCATTCTGTGTTTCTGCAGCTGAACGCCACATAAAGCACCGTGTTTACACCTATCACATTTTACATTTTTGGCTTGGGTACATGTTCCAGCAGGATCTGCTCTCTTTGAGGATTTTGTCAATTGGTGTATACAACCATTCCTCCTGTTTTTTTATGTGGAAGACTGAAATTAGTATGATTTCTATCTCTGTATCCACTGTTTATATGGACAAATATGAGAAGGTCAAATACAGTGCCTGAAAGCTGAGAGGCTTGAGAGGCTGCTATCACTCTACCCATCAATTTCATCTAACTGCACCATATTTCACACTACATTTCTTTACCTGGTCCACAAGGATCTGAAAACTTGACTCAGATATGCAGCTACATCAAGATGAATTAGGTATCACACAGTCTCCTGGTCCACTGGTATAAACTTTTTTTTTTTTTTTTTAAAGATATAATTGCTGTTAGTTTGATTCCTTTTCATAAACCCAAGCTGGTACCTAGTGAAGGTTACTTTCTAAGTATGCATAAGTGATCGCTCCTGGGATCTTTTTTTGGGGGGTGGGGGGACAGATGCCTTTTATTGGTCTAAGCAACGTACAGAGTAATAGGCTTGGGCAGAGCTCCCCTGTCTGTCCTGGCTCCCATCTTCCCTCTCCTGGGAGTTAGTGATTCACCCCTAGGGGAGAAGAGTGTTCTGGGTAGGGGTGACAGACAGAGCCAGGATAAAAAATACAGAGCTGGGATCTGAAAGGGAATCAGGGTGAAGAAGAAAATATAGGTTTACCAGATCATCCAAATAAAAAGTCCGTCAGGGTAGAAGAGAGGCTGTTTCCCCACATGGGCCCCTCTGCCCTTGCCAGGAATGGGAGGGGGCAGGAAGCTTCTGCTAGAGATTTCCTACTGTGCCCTTCGTGCCATCAGCATCTCCCGGATGTTGTCCTCAGCTTCCTTCACACTCCGCTCTAGGTAGGATTTCTTCTGCTCTAATTCTTTAATTTTTTCCTCTGCTATTTTCTGTTTCTCTAACAGCTGACTGTGAATTACCTCCTTGGACTGAAGAATAAACATTCTTCCTACACCTTCATACATGTTAGTCTCATCTACCAAAGTCATAATCTCTGTATCTGTAAGATGTGCATGCTTTTTCGTTCTGTTTACCTGTTCAACCTGTATGTCTGCAAGCTTCACCTTCTGTTGAGTGTTAATTACTTTGGCTTGAAACTGAAGGCCTTCTTTAACTCCAGATCCATGGGAGCCACCATCTTGGTTCCAGTTCCTGGGATCTTAACAGTAGTATATCAGTGCCAAGTTTCCAGAAGCAAACTTTCTCTCTCCTCTCTGGAAAGTCCAAGGAACTATTTTCCCACCTCCAGCTTTCTTCACAATACTTCCGGATTATTATTATTATTATTATCATTATTTTTAAAGATTTTATTTATTTGACAGAGAGAGATCACAACAAGTAGTCGGAGAGGTAGGCAGAGAGAGAGGAGGAAGCAGGCTTCCCACCCAGCAGAGTCCGATGTGGGGCTCAATCCCAGGACCCCGAGATCATGACCTGAGCTAAGGCAGAGGCTTAACCCACTGAGCCACCCAGGCGCCCCAAAACTTCTGGATTATTGACAGCACTTCCTCTCAGACTCATGGGGTAAGTTCCTCAGTATCTGGTGCTACAAGAGATTTATTTATTTATTAAAGATTTATTTATTTTAGAGAGAGTAAGAGAGCACGCGAGCAAGTGGGGGGGAGGAGCAGAGGAAGAGCGAGAGACAATATTAAGCAGACTCCTCACTGAGCACAGAGTCTGCCACGGGCTAGATCTCATGACCCTGAGATCATGACCCGAGCCAAAATCAAGAGTTGGATGCTTAAACAACTGAGCCATCCAGACGCCCCTAGAAGAGGCTATTAAAAGCCTCAAAAATTTAATGTATTTAGGTGCTTCCTTATTCCATGCGCACTGTTTTGGAATTTAATTCCCTCTTTACCATGTTGTTATAAAACTTTCAATATGGAGATCACTCATGCATCTAAGAAAGAAATAAGAGTACACACATGTCTCTTTTTTCTCATATGTAAAACCACATAATATGCCTGAATCATCTGGCTACTCTTTGTTTTTGTTTTTTTTCTTTATTTTACTCCAAACAGACTTTTTAAATTATTTTTGTTTAGTTATCTTCGGCAGACACCACTGGGGATGCATTTCTGGAATGTCTCCTGCTTCTCTGAAAGCTACCCATCACTCAATCCTGCCCAAGGTCCACTTCTTTGAAAGTCTCCCTAAATAACAGTTACTGAGTAGAAGTATCCTGGCACAGGAGGATGGCCTAACAGGGAACACTTGGCCAAGCTGGGCCAAAGGCACCCCCACCCCTTGAACTTTAACCTTCTGAGATTCCAGTTGGTTTCCATTAAGCTCTTGAATGATCCTGTGAGGCATGGGCTGAGCAGAGAAAAAAAGAAGTAGAGATTAGAGTCTATGAACCGCAAAAAAGGAAGAGCATATGACTTTGGTTCTCAACTTTTCATTTCCTGGTCCAGTCAAGTACACTTCCTGACCTTAGGCTCCATGAGATACTCCTACATCCTTTCAGTTAATTGCTTGCCACCCCACACTTCCAACCTTCTTCTTCTTATTATTAAGATTTAGCTAGTTGAGAAGAATCATTCCTGCTAAATAATCCATGTTTAACATGTGACTCTTGATATTTTGGTAAACTTCAGTTCATTACACATATGTCTCCACAGAATTAAACTTAGAGATTTTCATGATCATTTGATCAATCAAACTATCTATCACTTAAAATTTGAGATTACTGGAGATATTCCTCAATGGTCACTGCTGAAGCTACAAAAAGATGAACTAGAGGTGGCCTTACCAGAGGCCAGTATTACTTGGAAGGTCCTAAAACTAATTTTTATGAATGTACAAAATTGAGCTTAAAAGAGAATTACATAAGCTAACCAAATAGGAGGCTGATACATTAAACTGATGTGAAAAAACAATCCACAAATTTTCATGTAGCCTAGTCATGACTAGAAAAAGCTGCCTACAAATTCTGATTACAATAGGAATGTTGCTTGGTGAGCATGGAATCTTGACAGTCTTACTGGTTTTGAGAGCTCTGTGCATCTTCGTCCCCAGCAGGGTTTGTTGAACAGAGTAAATTCAAATTGGCTGACTCAAGTCCCCTTTGGCTCCTCTATTCTCATCCCCATGTAGACAATTTCCTTCTTGATAATATATTCTTTCTTTTACTAGGCACAATAAAATGGAAGCTTTTTAAAAAATTTAATGATTTTATCAAAATTCTACTTTAATGTCTTTAAGAGTTTATGCTCCTTTCCACAATTATTAGAAGCCCTAAGATGATTTAGTTCTTTTTCCTCAATGTTCTTATCAATTGCTCTGATTAGTCAGTCTTCCCTTGAAGGTCAAAATAAGTCTATAGTAACAGAACTCATTCCTCCTTAACCATCTACAAGATGAAAACACCATAGCTGATTGCCAGAAGTCTTGCTCTTAGCCAGAAGAGAATTTTCCTGTATTATGTTAATACCCAATACATATTGGTTGATTTGATCTCAAAAACTTTTCTGGGAATACTCCTCTTCTCAGTGTTGTATTGTATCAAAGAGTACCACACATTCTCTTCGTTAACGAATTAAGTATCAATGACAAAGAGAATAATAAGCCTTTAGCTTCTCTATTGAGGTTAAAAGTCAAAATCAATGAACACAGAATTAATGGTTGGGTCTACAAAAGTTTTTCAAGTATGCCATCTTTCGGGATTAAACTAGGTAAGTGAAAACATATAGCTTTGCCATACTTGTTTTGGAGTATAGTATATGGTGCCATAATCCGAAGGTGGGATACCAGGATGGGCACGAAGGAATGGAAAATGGGTTGCTTAGCTCCTCATACCCATACCCTCCATCAGGCCCAGCCTCCCAGTCAGCTTGATCTAAATAAAACACAAATGCTTGCTATGTGTGTCAGGTTTTAGGACAAGTGCCCCCCATTCTATCCAAGTAGCTGCATTGAAACTTTTCCTGGGATGGATTTCATTTTCTGAGGCAGAGCTGAGGTGCACAAGTTTATTTCATGTCCAAACAATTAATGTATTAGAGGAAGGGGGGTGGAATTCTTGGCAGAGCAGAATAACAAGGACCAGAAACTCTTTAGTTCACCACAGCTGATTCCTAAGGCAAGAAGCCACAAAAAGAGCCAGTAAATACCACTGCTTTGTGTAGTTTATGTAACAAAGAGGAGGCCCAGATGATCTGCCCGGACCATTTGTGACCTGTCACCCAGGGTGTTCCGAAAAGCATGTATCTGTGTTCATTCCCATTCTCTCCAACCTCCTCTGAGGTAGCCAGTTTCCTGGCACCCCCACAGTTCGTGGGAGACTGCTGTCTAGTCATTAGCCATGACAGCTCATCTGCCAGTGATCTTCAAAACACAGCCGCGGGATGGTGAGAACGCACAGCTCCAAAACAGCCGGAGCCTGCCTGAAAGGGACAGTATCTTCAGGCCCCTCAGCCTGCGGTCTCTGTGGCAACCTGAGATAATGTGTACAGAGTCTGGGACAGAAACCGTCAAGTCAGGTCTGGCTTTAGAGAATGCCTCCCTCTCAGCCATCCTGCTGATACTCCTCCTCATTCAGTGTCCTGACAAGCCAACCGGGTGTGAAAGGCATTTTCTCCATTTTGAGATACTCTGAGAAATGACGTAGGAGAGAACTTGACAGTTGACAGGTGTCAAGAGTGGTTACACAGGGATGACGACGTTCCTTTGGTGAAGACAATACTGGCCTCAAGGGCCTCCGGCCAAGGATTTAGCGAGGCTACGAGCTGTGTGAGCGGCTATGGAAAGTCTCTCACCTCAGTGAGCCACAGAGAAGGAACTCAAACGCCCCTGAGGAACCCAAGCATGTGTTCAACAAGCCCAGAGGACTTCCAGAACCAGGTGGGAGGAATCTGAAGGAGGCAAAATTCTAGCAGAACGGACAGTATCTGAGACAAATAAATAGTGTTTTTGCTATTAGTTATTCTGATCTCATTTCATCCCAGAGTGGGGAAATGCACTTCTAACAGCTCTGACGGTTTCCAAAGCACTTACGCACGCACTGTCTCCTCTGAGTACCATAGGAGCCCTCTGGCGTAGGTGGGACAGGCATTGGTGCTACTCATTTTCTACATCAGGGGACCAAGGCTCTATCAGGGTGTACAATTTGCTCATAGTAATGGAGGCAAGATTTAAAAATGAATCCTTTGACTCTAGCTTCAAGGTTCTTTTCCTTAAACCAAAGATTTACTAAGAATTACACATGATATATGCCTTAAAAAGGGGGGGGGGCACCTGGGTGGCTCAGTGGGTTAAAGCCTCTGCCTTCGGCTTAGGTCATGATCTCAGGGTCCTGGGATCGAGCCCCACATCGGGCTTTCTGCTCAGCGGGAAGCCTACTTCCTCCTTCCTCTCTGCCTGCCTCCCTGCCTACTTGTGATTTCTCTCTCTTAAATAAATAAAATCTTTTTTAAAAAAGGGGGGGAGGGGGGAATGAATTTCTTACTTTCACTTAATACACAGGGACTATGCGGACACTAACAGAATGACTGCACACAGTTCTGTCAATTTCTGCCTGATTTTAAAGGTTGAGAATACTAAAGAATACATCAGGGCAAGTGAAGAATGCTGAGCTATGTCATTGGATAAATGTTCTCTTTTTTTTTTTTGAAAAGGAAAACATATGCAGACAGATGTGTCCACTTAATGATCTGAAATGTCAAAACGTAATTTAAGAAAAAAACCTGGCAGGGAATCCTATGCCTGGACATATGTTCAAGTGCATTTCTTCAGAACTCCCTGGGAAGGGAAAATGAACATTTCATAGTGTGAGCCATATGTTTACAGCTATATTGGACTCTCACTTCACATATGAGCTTACATGCCATATTCTGACTTTACAGAGGCACCAGCTCATCAAAAAACCATATATCTGAGCCAAAACAACCGCCTCCACAGGAGTTAAGGATCCGGTGGGGTGTCAGGGCAGGGATAAGGACAGTAACGACATGAACGCAGGTTTGCGCCTCTTCATTTCTGCCACGCCTCTTTCCACAGAGGACTCTGGGCAGCTTACATACAATCAGAGAATGTGACACTGTTATGAAAATTAAAAATAGGGGGAGAAGATGGATAAAGAAAGAATGAGGGAAAAAAGCAAGAATCAAGAATGAGGTGTTAAAAGTACCTACCAGCGGGCACAAGGCCTCCTGTGGGCACAGTCCGGAGGCACCAGTCACAAAGAACATACTATTAATAGCACTGCCTTGAGTCAGGCAATATGGTGGCCTTGGTTGCTGTCGCCCCTCTTGTTAATGGGGAGGCCACAGTTTGGCTTGAATTGCCTAGCAGGGAAACCTGGTCTGATCTGTGTTTAACAAACCAGTTGTTCTGAAGAAGTACAATAATCTTGGTGTGAAGACCAGATGGGATTTTTTTTTTTTTAAATTTTTTCCTAGAGGTCCTCCTTATGGCAAATGCGGCAGTGAGTTTCACTGGGCTGTTATTCATGAAGGCTGTCAATGGAGACCAATGGCATTCTACCAAAACACAACTTAGTAAAAACAGTTGTGCAGAGACCAAGTTGGGAATTTCAGTTCAACACAGATTTGAAAATCACACTTTGCAAACATTCTTTAAAATGTTTATTGAGTCATCTCCTATTCCATGTTTCATCACTCAGCGAGTGAGTGTGTGCCTTCTCTACTCTCATTACAAGAAGGAAATCACATCGACCATATGGAGGGCTCATATTTCTAAGAGCAAATTTCAACACTGCTAATGATGAAAGAGGTGTAAGCTTGCGATGGTAGCATGGTAACTTTAGATTGGAGTTAGTAAAAAATTACACAACAGAGAGAAGTGTGAGATATTGAGAGAGTTATCAATATAGGCTGTATAATATTTACTCATGGAAGTCTTCAACACTGACTGATCCTAACACTCCTACAGCAAAATGAGGAGATGCACTAGACCATTTTTAAAAGATTCCCAACTAGAAAACTATGATTACAGATGTGGAAAAGAGTCCAAGAGTTAATATTTATTAATTCACAGAGCAGGCAATTTCTGGAGCTAAAAAGAATATATGAACTGTTGAGTAATTTATCTTGTTTAAGGTATTAGGAAGCCAGGTTATTCATTTAGCATGTAATATAATTGACACATACAAGATGTTTAATAAATACTGTGGTGAAGAAATCTGGTAATACTATTTCAAGAAATCATTTAATCAGTCTACCTCTTTTCCTGCATTAACTGAATTACCTTTACCTCTCTCTTAAATCTTTGCTTCACTGTAATTTTCCAGAAAATCAGATCCTCTACTGGGAGGCTGATGAGTCCCTGAAAGTAAGCTGAAGTTCGTTATTAAAAGCTTTATGGCTCAAAGAGGAGATGGAATTTCTAAGGTAAGAACTGAAAGGATATGCCAACACCCCCTCTGAAGAAGGCGGAGGACAGGAAACCTCAAGCCATAATTTCGGAAAACATTTTAGTTCATTAAAATCTGGCAGGAAACCCAAGAACTGAGCACATTGTGAGCACCAGCAGCGACATACAGTCAGTTGTCAGCTGAAGACAGTACACGATCAATGGTTACCTTCTCTCCTCGAAGCCCCTGTGTTTCTCATAGGTCTATAGATAGGCCACGAACAAGGGAAGCCAAATAGCAAAACAAAACAAAACGAATCTGTTCTGTGAGGTGGAGACTGACAGAGCAGTGGAGACAGGGAAACAGAAGACAGTGGAAGGGGGAATCCAGTGTGGAAAAAACACTACCAAGTAAAATGAAATGGGTATTAAACCTTTGATTGAGGGATTGCACTAAGACATATGTCCTACTGAAGTCCGCAACAGTGGACACAATGATGGGGCCACAACCTGTTCATCTCAGCATTGTTTAGAGAAACTGGAAACAACCCATATATCCCCAAATGAAGGACTGGGGACATAAATTCTGGTCATCTATGCAGTGGACTATCTTTGTTTAAAAAAGTGAAAATTTCCAGCCTGGTGGTAGGTGATTCTTATTTCCTTCTTTTATATTTTCTTTTAAGCATATGCTTTCCTCTTTTGAAACCTTTAAACTGGCTACTTCAGACTACTGAAAGTGAAAAGAACATCATTGGGCAGCTTCCTAATCAGCAACGCCTGGCCAACAGGTCCATCCTAACTCTTTTCTTATGAGAACTATCACATTAAGGCTTTCCCTGGAGTTAGAACTTTTTTTAAAAAACATTTGTTTTTTTCAGTGTTCCAAGAGTCATTGTTTATGCACACCCAGTACTCCATGCAGTAAGTGCCCTCCTTAATGCCTACCACCAGGCTCACCCAACCACCCACCCCCTTCCCTCCAAAACCCTCAGTTTGTTTCTCAGAGTCCACAGTCTCTCCTGGTTTGTCTCCCACTCAGATTTCCCCCAACTCACTTCTCCTCTCCAACTCCCAATGTCATCCGCGTTATTCCTTATGCCCCGCTGTGGGGCCAGAACTTTACCTTAATAACGGAATTAGAACAAACTTTGGCATTTGCTTCGTAGATGGCTGGGCTGGAATTCATGTAAGACGTGAGGACACGTTTTTCAAAAACATTCCTATTTAGACCCATTTGCATTTTGATTCAATATGAAGATATTTGAGGGATTCACAAATCATACTTAAGGTTTCTCTCTGCATTTCATTTCTGCCAGTCTTTTCCTTCCTGACGCTAGCTGGTTACTCCACTTCATCTCATCTGACTGCAAAGCCATCCTGTCAGGGTGGAAAGAAGCCCCCTCAGAACAGAGCTGCTAAGAAGACTACTGTTGCTCAGAAATGCTGGACCAGCTAGAAAAAAAGACAAATGTGCCGAAGTGGGAAAGGAAAACACAAAGAAAGATGTAAGAGCTCTGTTGGAAGAAATCTTTTATGAAGACCAGCTGCTAACTTTTGGAAGTTTATAAATCCAAATGGGAAAACCAGTTCTTCTGAGTTCCAATACAATGTTTCAAATATCACTGGCTAAGTGTGTTTAATTATCACCATTTCAGAAATAAAGTATTCCGTGCGCTGGAAAAATCATACCTCTTTAAAATCTACCAAAAGCCTTAGAAATCCTCAATGTTCTGAAGCAATTCAGGGTGCTTCAGAGATGTCCAATTATGTTTCTCAAGAGGAAGAAAGTCCGACTTATGAATTCCTTTACAGAGAGCTCTGAGTGGACATCAAGTCAGTTATCTAAAGACCTGTATTGATTTAATAGATGAACTGACTTCTTAGCCCCTCCATTCCTCGAGGGTTCTTTGGACCCGCTATGTCATTTGCTGCCAGCTTGCTTGTGTCTGCCAGCCCCAGATTACAGTCAGAGTGCCGGCTGCCATGGCCAGCTTTTATACTAAAGTCTTCAAGATAGAAAGGAAGTTTCTTCTGCAGCTTCCTCATTACCTGAGATACTGGAACACGATTTCTCCCCTAAAATTTTTATTCATGAAACACTTGTCACCAAAATAAAAAGCATTCTTTTTTCAACTTGATAAACCCAAGACCTCACAGGAGCAATTTAATTCAATCTCTGTAGACCTAAACTCGTTTTCTGAGGCGGACCCTAATCCATTACAGCTTTATTCTGGGGAGAACAAGCAATGAACCATAAGGGTCACTGTCACAATCTAAAGGGGAGAAAAAAGTAGGCTTCTATTTACCCTCTAAATTATCCTCACTTTTAAAAAAAATTTCTCGAGGTAATTATCCATATCTTCACCATTGGCAGTGACATCGGCTCTGTACCTCCACACAACTGTTAAAACCCGTGGCTCAATTTCAAAGCGCATTTTATGAGCATTTTATATGTTCAGGTTCTAGAAGTATGCACAATTTGTATTGTCTTGCTCTTTTAGTCACAGGACTTTTGTAAACAACTTCCCTACAACCAGCTGTGCGACGAGGCCTCTCGTTTTACTGGACGCAGGAGCATAGGAACTCTCCCAGCCCTGTGCCCACAACTTCTGAGCCTCAAAAGCCACATTTCTTCTCCTGTCATTACTGTGTAATGGGACTTTGTGGCCATGGTCTAGAAGACTCTGTTGTTTATTCCTCTGAGACCAAGACTGAATTAATAGGTGTGATGTTCTTTTATTGAAGTACTACCCGGAATGAACTTAAATCATTGCTCTTGAGGCGGGGAGATAAAATCTAAAATTAATAAGTATTCCTGAGAAAAGTCTAGGCTAGTTATAGGAAATTAAACAGATTCACTACAGCATCTAACCATTTAGCTAAGGTGACATACTTGGGGCCTGGAAGCAAGACACCATCACATGAAATGGTCATCAGTACCTCTGAAATTCGGATTAGGTGTGCTAATCAACAGAGGTGATTTCATCACTGAATCTAATACATATTCCAAACAGTGCAGAAAACCTCCTGCGTTTCACTGCCCGGGCCCCTGCTGGCAGCAGCCCCTGTTGAGCACATCCTGGCACGATTCCAAATTTGTCCCAAGATCATTTTAGTAGTAAGATGTAGTAAAGGAGGTGGGCGTGATGTAGGGAAGGAGGGGTGGGAAGGAGAAAAGAAAGATTAATTATGGAGGTATACTTATAATAACTAGTCCAGTTTCTTTCCGTTCTTTGAATAGAAAAACTTAATATTCTACACTTTTGGTCTTGACATTTTTAAAAGCCATTATTGCCTTATCTTTTTGGCATAAACTAGCAGGTAAAAAAATACTTGGTTTACTAAAACTGCCAGTGTTCCTGAAATTTGCACTTACCATAATGGGGTATTGGGCATGATGTTCATTAACTATATACTATTTTTTTTTAAAGATTTAATTTACTTGACAGAGATCACAAGTAGGCAGAGAGGCAGGCAGAGATTGAGGAAGGGAAGTAGGCTCCCCGCTGAGCAGAGATCCCGATGCAGGGATCCGATCCCAGGATCCTTGGATCATGATCCAAGCCAGCCGAAGGCAGAGGCTTTAACCCACTGAGCCACCCAGGTGCCCCTATACTAAATGTTTCTGTGATTAACCCGAGTTCCATATTCAAATACACAAAAATGCAACAGATCCTTATTCATTCTAGAGTCTGTGTGTGTTAACCTGCACACTCCCTAAAATTTATTTGTAACCCCCAAATCGATACGGGGACACTGTTACAGTCATTTGAGAACATATACAAGGCAGCAAAAAAAAAAAAAAAAAAAAAAGTGAATTGCAACTTGAGTTGCCTACAGGCAGACACAGGAGGATACTCTGTCTTTTCCACTCTGACAACCGTAAACAGTGTACTTTTCATAGTCTATGTAGGGCCATCTTCTCCTTAGTTCTATGTTTGTTTTTTTATTTTAACATATAATGTATTATTTGTCCCAGGGGTACAGGTCTGTGAATCATCAGGCTTACACATTTCATAGCACTCACCATAGCACATACCCTCCCCAATGCCCCTAACCCAGCCACTCCATAGCTCCCCCCAACCCAGCAACCCTGTTTGTTTCCTGAGATTAAGAGTCTCTTTCGGTTTTTGTTGGTGATTTCACTGTCTGCAATGGCTCCCAAGCCTGGTGCTGAAGTCTGTCTAGCATTCCTAAGTGTGAGAAGGCAGTGTTGTGCTTTCTGGAGAATATAATACATGTGTTCGATTTCTTCCTCCAGGCATGATGAGTTCAATGTTACGGTTCAACAATACATGTTAAACAGGGTGTTCATAGACAGAACCACACATATATCCAGGCTACATAATGATCAGTGAGGCTCACAAGAACCTAACCCTGAGTTTCCCCTAGGAGCAATGTTTCTGCATTCCTAACCCCGTGTTCATAGTGACTTGATAGAACACAACTACCTTGATAACAAGGATCGCTCGCATAGTAAAATACACACAGACAGAAATTCAATTCTGCCAATAAGGACAGCTACAAAAAGTCAGTTACAAAGTTTGTCATTCCTTTGCCCTGCCCACTGTACAGGGGAAGTGTGATGGGTGGATGAATTTCTGTTCTCGGGCGCACTCATGAACTCAGTCCTACTCTCAGGTACCATGTAGTACCCTTTATTCCCTCTAGCTCAGGATCACTGGGGGTGAGGGCGCCCCACTGCAAAGGGGCCTTGGCTTCCGTGAAGCGGGTCCCACTGCTGCACCTGCTATAAGGCAGGGCAATGCTGGAGACACTTGCTGATCTGTGCCAAGGCCATAGTTTCTTGTCACTGCAGAACCCACTGGATGGTGATACGCTCCTAGCTTTGACATACCCGCAAGTGTGGGAATCTGCTGTTCTGCAGATATTCCAGTAAAAACTTTCCTCATAGTATCTCCGTGGTGTTTGGGTTTGAATGAGCTCAGGGGGCAGGCAGGGCGTATGACCTAAGTGAGAGGCACTGTACCAATGCTAACACTGCCCCTCTGACCACACTCGAGGGCCTCTCTGCCCTCTCCCTATGATGGCTTCTTCCAACTTAGATTGAAGAAGAAACCCATGCTGCGAACAGCTGGGACTTGAAATGCCTACACTGAAAGACAGAGTCATTGATAACACTGCTCCCTTTTGTTTGACAACATAATTGATAACCTAAACTCCTCTTTTGTTTCTAAGAAAGAAATGCTATTACTATAAAAATGTCTCAAGTTTAAAATGACTGCTCTGATAACAGACTTTTCTGATCTTTTACCTGGTGTGGAGAAATATCCCAGAGATGTGGTGACACCCCTGGTAGCACACCATCCTGGGTAATAGCTTACTTTGCAGACTTCTGGTACTTTATCCATAAAATGAGGAAACAGTGAGCTCTCTGGCTCCACTCAGCTCTAGGATTTTGAGTCTCTGAAATATTTAATATATTATGAGCAAGGTTCTTGGGGTATCCAAACCTTTAGAAGTGGCCACCTTGGGTGTCCAAGCCATAGCCTTTAGAAGTGGCCACACGGCTCCAAAAGTACAATCTTGTGCCCTTGGCTCCCACCTGTCATAACTGGCAGTTTATCTGGGCCATGTGAGGCGTGAAAGGGAAGCAGAGATTTGGCCGCAGGATGGCATCAGATGAGGCATAACCACAGAGGGGAGCGTGCGGGGACACACGGTAAGCCGTCTGTGTGAGAGAAGGAGTAGGAGAAATCAGGGCCCACCCCCTCTCACTCCTGCCTGGGACGGTCCCCGTTGGTGCCAGTAGGATGCTAACCATGACACAAGCCTCAGATCACATAGCAAAAGCTGCTGAGGTCAAAGCAGAAGGAAGCATAGGGAGTGATGTACAGCGGTACAGAAGGAAGTATAGGGAGTGATGAGCAAGTTTAGTTCTAATAAGTGTGGCTATAGGTGTAAAAATGGATGGGAAAAGAACTTGACAAATTATTTAAACAGCAGCTGCCCCTGCAATGGGAGAATGGGGACTTTCAGTTCTTGGTCAAGGTGCCAGAACGGGTTTCGTCCCCTCCCTGGAGCTGATGCGTACAACTGGGTAACAAGAGGAGATATTCTCACAGCAGGATTCTATCCAAGGGACACCAGCAGGGTTGAACTTGGCAATATAAAGTAGCTGATTGTCTTTACCCGATCTATTCTGTTCCCCTTCCTGCTCCTGGGGAAACGAAGGAAGGGGGGAGCCTGGTTTCCTGGCAGCCAGCCTGATGTTCTCTCTGCCAGGATGGGCACAGCGTCGAGGAGCTGAACATCAAGGGCAAGTTTTGCCAAACGGTGCAAATTGCTAACGGGCTGGAATCAAAGCAGTGCCTGCCTCTGCTGGGATACAGCACAGCTAAGTTAACAGATACTGGATCTATTGTTACTTTCCAAGAAGAGCTGTCAAGCCTGGCACTGGCCCAAAAGCTGCCAGGCTCCTCAGCTCTTCCAGGAAGAGAAGGCAGGGCCAGAACAGAAAGCGCTCTGCTAAGCTAGAGTGGTAACAGCTGCACACCAGCTGCTCGCTGGCTGGGTCTGTTCAGCTTTCAGATCTAGAGAAACATTGTGGAAAACCCAGGGGAGGGTGGAGAAACATAGAAAAAAGTAATTTTCAGATGGAAGAGCCCTTGGAAGATGTCTGGAGGTTTCCACACTGAATTAAGGAGTCCGGGGTTTCAAGGAGGTGCACAGATCCAAAGCACAAAGTCAATAAGGAAGGCATTTGAAGAAAGGATTCTGGGGATGGTGTGGCCAAACAAGTTAAACACATTTAAAATTCCTTCTTTTTATGGATGCCGAAATTGAGACTCAGAGAGGGCTATGAGGAGTATTTTCCCCAAGAAGTCATACTCTGAAGATAGAGACATGAGAATCAACAAAGTGTGAACACAATGTAGGTCATAATGGATACTGATGGGAAATAAAAGACAAACCGACAGTCTTGTAGAGTTGGCTTTTTCTGATTTTACTGTGTATCTGTTTTGTTTTACAATCATTAGGATTGAAATAATAAGTGCCTTCTGACGACTCAGGTATTATACAGATCTTTTTCTTTTGAAAATGAAAGGGTGGGCTGGACCGAAAAAAAATCAAAGCATCCCAAGTTGCTATATTTTCCTTATTAAAAATCTGGTTCCAAGATCAATTTTAGCTTTAGAACTTAATTACTTTGCTATATAAACAATATATATGATAAAATACCAATAAAAGAACATGGGCGGGGGTGGGGGGGCGGCATCTAGTGATTTGCCAAAGAGCAAAAGAGCATTGCAGGGACGCCTGGGTGGCTTAGTTGGTTAAGCAGCTGCCTTTGGCTCAGGTCATGATTCCAGCGTCTTGGGATCGAGTCCCACATCGGGCTCCTTGCTTGGTGGGGAAGCCTGCTTCTCCCTCTGCCTGCCGCTCTGTCTGCCTGGGCTCATTCTTTCGCTCTCTTGCTCTCTCTCACAATTAAAATCTTTAAAAAAAAAAAAAAAAGAAAGAAAGAAAGAAAGAGTTTTGCAGATGTCCCAAATGAGTTAACAGTTTGGAAGCTAACTTAGGTTATCTGTATAATGTCTTATCAATTTGTCATGTTAATACTACTGGTCTCATTTTATGATGTACCTGCATGATATATTTGATATTCTAGTACTATTTCTAAACTTCAGAAAATAGCTTTTGGGCACTCTGCTGTGAATTCCTAAAATATCAAAAATGATCAATACAAAAACATTAGTATAAAAAAGTACCTGGCCAATAAATTATTGAACTTTGAATCCTTGGGTTTGAATCCCTTTTTACTACCGCAAGACCCTTTCTGGATAATTTAAATTATTAGGATAAGAATAAACTACTCCAAATTTGGAGGCTGGTTGCGTCACACCATTTAAAAACATGTCTTTCCCAGGAATATTAAAACTGGACTATTTTTTTTTAATTGTTTTACCCATCAGTCCTATTAATTAGTCTATGATAGGATCTCATACTATCAGGTCATCTACCCTTCTGCAGATGTTCCGGCACTTTTCATAATCTAAAGTTTATCAGTTAATTAAAATAGGGTCCAATTAAATTTTGGACCAGGATGGCATCTTAATGATCTAAATCATCACTAACCATGGAATCTGGTGAAATTACCAATGAATCAGGTATAAGAATTCTAACTTAACTTTATAATATTATAATTTGTTGGTGACCAAACTGGAAGACTGCTTTTTTCTGAAGTCTATTTTCATTATTTATCTAATTTATTCTAAAATCTATAACAGTGGTGCCCCAAGTATGATCCACAGATCCCTGGGATCCCTAAGACCCTTTCAGGAGCTTGGTTAGATCAAAATTATTTTCATGGTATTAAGAGCTTAATATCTTTTTCACTGTGTTGATATTTACTCTGAGGGGGAAAAGCAGTGGTGGGTAAAACTGTTGGTGCCCTTGGACAAATCAAGGTAATAGCACCAAAAGGTCCTTGTGTTTGATGGTATGTGTCCCTCATCGTCACACTCACAGTAAAAACAATGCCATCTACACTAAATGTCCCTGAAGAAGCAACTAATTTTTTAAATTAAATCCTGCCCTTGAGTACATGACTTTTTAATACTGTATGAGACAAAATGGGAAGTATGCAAAGAGGGCTTCTGCTCCATTATGATGGTTGTCTCAAGGAAAAGTGCTGTATAACTGAATTCCCCGTTGAACTTGACAATTTTTTCATAGAACGAAAGTTTTGGTTATTTGGCATTTTCTCAAGTGTGGATGAAGGGAGCATATGTCACTTTTAAGGAAAACAGCTGACATCATTTGTTTCTGATGATAAAACCTGAGCTTTCAAGCAAAACTTAGAATTCTGGAATTAGGACAGCTTCCCAGGAGTTAAAACCCTTTCTGATGAGATCTGATGATGACATATGTAATGAAACTGTCAATATTTGGAAGCTCTGCATTACTTGGGGTATGAACAGGTGATGTTGCATCATTCACCGGGAAAAGACTAAAGTGCAAGACAGACAAACAACAGAGTATTCAAGGCTCATTGGTATAGCTGCAGATTCTACATTACAACTACCTTTCAAAAACTACTATGGCTATGTTTTGGCACAGTATCAAGGAAGAATATTGACAATTATCTGAAAGGGCTATTAGAAATACTCTCTTTTCCAATTACATATCTGTATGAGGCCAGATTTTCTTCATATATTTCAACCAAAACAACATATGTGCATAGACTGAATGGAGAAATAGATATTGGAATCTAGATACCTTCTGTAAGCCAGACATTAAAGAAACTGGTAAAAATGCAAAATAATTTTACTCTTACCAAACATTTTTTTTTCATTTTGGAAAATTTACTTTTGATAAAAATGTGTTAACATGTAATGGGTTTATTATTATTAACTGAATAATTTAAAACTTTTTAAGTTTCAATATGGTAAATTTTGATAGATATATCCCATATAAACCAAAGTCTAGTAATTTGGGGCTCTTAATAATTTCTAAGCATTGAAGGGAGGCCTGAGACCAAAAGGTAAAGAACTGCTGGTCCAGAGAATCTGAACAGGCCAAGGCACCAGATATTTTATTACAGGTTTTACCTTTACATAATACATTCTGATACTTGCTGATACATAACTAAAATATCACTGCCTTACAATGGTACTAATGAGCATAAAATTGTCTTTGCAGGTTAATAACACAAGCATTGTCAATATTTATTTCTTAGAATAATTTCCCTCCCCAACAAGTATTAGTAGTTGTCCAGATTTAAAAAGGTGGGGGTGGAATAGAAATAGGAGATAATTCGAGAGATGAATGATTTGAATAACTTAGGATCAAGTTCAGACAAAATGCACTCACTTTTGAAAATGTCATCAGTGGCCAGCACGGACCGAAAGGTGAAATTAAATAAAAGGCAGGATTGGTCCCTTTTTTTTTTTCCCCCCCAACTGTGGAATAAAGTGTGGCTCTGTGCTTTGTACTCCCAGTATTTGTTACATGGAAAAAAAGCAGAAGAGATATCCATGGATCTGTGAATGATTACTGTAACGTCACTGATACTCTGCCTCAAGGTAGCCTAAGACCCGTGATGACATCTTCACCTCTAATAACTAACTTCATTCTACCACAGATCAGGCCTTCCTATTTATTTGACTCATTCGGTCAATATGTGCTTATTCTTTCCCAAAATGAAATCTCATCTCTGTTCTTTCCACTGTATTACCACCGCCACCGCCCGCACTCTACCCACCAAAACATTCCCTTGACTTCTTAGAACAGTGGTTCTTAATCAGGGGAGATTTTGCCCCACCTGGAACACGTGGCAAACTCTGGAGAGATCTGTGGTTGCCGTCACAACAACCAGGGCCAGGGTACGTGTGCCCCTGGCATCTAGCAGGTAGACTGCAGAGATTCTGAGAAACACCCTACCATGCACAGGACAGCCCCCATGACAAAGAATGTGACAGTGCTGAGACTGAGAAACCCTCTCTTAGGGGCAGAAAAAAAACTCTGCAATTATGAGATAAAAAGTCTTTGCCTGGGGCATCTGGGGGGCTCAGTCCGGGTTTAGTGTCTCTCTCTTCGGCTCAGGTCATAATCCCAGAGTCCTGGGATCAAACCCCTCATTGGGCTCCCTGCTGGGCAGGGAGCTTACCTCTCCCTCTCCTTCCCACTGGTATTCTCTCTCCCTATCTCTGTCTCTCTTTCTCAAATAAATAAAATCTTTAAAAAAAAGTCTTTGCCTTTTACCTTTTCCTAACTTTCTGTGTTTTTCTTTTTAAGAAAGTTAGCACACTGTAGTGTCCCGTAACATAAACCCCTTGGCCATTAGTTCAGCATCACTGACAAGGCAACGTGCTCTAGAAGCCAGATTTTGAATCCCAGGGCCACCATCTTACAGTTATGTGACCTTCAAATTACCTACCTCTCTGAGCCCCAGGTACATCCCCAAAAAACACAGTGCAAAAAATATGTAGTTTCAATATGGTTGTAAAGATTGGAGACAGTTCAGTCAAAAAGTCCCTGGCACACGGCCAGACGTACAACAGGTGCTCAATAAAATGGACAATGACGTTATTGATCCTGTCACTTACAGAGGACCCTCTGTCTTCATGACCTGCTGTATGGGAGAAATACGGAAGCAAAGCGCCATCACAGTGACAGAGTTAATTCTGCCGAAGTGGTAAACATAGCTTATACTGCATTTAATGTGACTGAGAAGGGGCACCTGGGCAGCTGAGGCAGTCAAGCATCTGCCTTCGGCTCAGGTCATGATCCCAGGGTCCTGGGATGGAGCCTCGTGTCAGGCTCCCTGCTCAGCTGGAAGCCTGCTCCTACCTGCCACTCTGCCTGTTTGTGTTTGCTGTCAAAATCTTTTTTAAAAAAATAGTGACTGAGAAATATTTTCCCCAAAACCATATAAAAAAGTATAAATAAATGCCCTAGGGCTGGAACCTGCCTTTCTGTGTCTTTCCAGGTCTGTGGCACATGTCCCCTAACAGACCCTTAACTCCAACCCGTACTGCACCTAGCCCTAATGTCCAGCGTCTGACGACTGTGGAGGCAGAGCTGAGCACATAGGACAGAAGCCAGAGAAGGTTACGAAGCAGTCAGACCCAATCTAGGCTGTTTCATGTCTGCCTCCAAGACAGGCTCTTCTTTGCTTGCTTTTATTTTTCTAAAAGACTATTTACTTATTTATTTGGGAAAGAAAGCAAGAGAAAGAGACAGAACAAGTGGAGAGGAGACGCAGAGGCAGAGGGAGAAGCAAGCTTTCTGGCTTCCTGCAGAGCAGGGAGCCCAATGCCCCAGGACCCCGGGATCATGACCTGAGCCAAAGGCAGATGCTCAGCTGACCGAGCTGCCCCGGCGTCCCCTCTTTGGTCTTAAGTAAGACTGACTACTTGATGCTATATTCCCAGGAAGTGGTGCATCCCACGTGTATCAATAAAAACTTTTAGGAGTTTGTCTTCCTCCATTGCTCCCTCCCTATTCTCCTTGTGAGAAGAAGGAGCGCGATCTTCCTAGGGAGGGACCCAAGCCAGCAGGCCTGGAGCGAGCCTCTTGTGGCTCTGGGGGGAGCTCCTGCCTCACAAAAGATGAAACACAGTTCTGCTGGTCTGCTCTTCACTCAAGTCCGCTTTTGCTGAAGACTTTCCAACTCCCTCCTTTAAAGTGACAGTAGTGCATCTCCAGGGTCTAAGAATACACAGTGTGGATTCTCTAATCGTTCCCCAGAGCCCTTTATCCCGCTTTTTGATTTGCTCACTGGAACCTGCTATTTTGGAGAAGGAGCAGAGATCTTCCTTTTGATTGAAATGGCATAGCTCATTCTAAAATAAGTTACTAGGTTATTAAAAATGTGATTTTCCTCCTACACATTGACTACATTTTAGAAAGTGGTAGCTCACCGCAGGGATGTCGTGAAGAGGAGAGCAAAAACTACAGGCCGTTTCCTAGATGTTACTGAACTGACACTGTGTTTTAACATAATTTTAACACATGCAATTCGCTTAACCTTTTTACTTTTTTAGCATGCTCCCCTTCCATGTTGCAAGAGTGATAATTCTATTTGCAACATACCAAGCGCATTTTTTAACATACTCAGCTTAAAGTGGGCCAAGATAAGTAATTTACAAGTGCACTCAAGAAGTTGTACAGCAAATTATTCATCTCACTACTTCTACAATACATGCTTATGAAAAAGAGTTGGTACGAATGATCCTGCTTTACAGTCCCCCCCAACCGCTCCCCCGGCCCTCCGCCACCAAGGACTTGTCTCTGCCATGGGTGGGCTGTCACAATTGGCCCACAGACTGAGGAGTGGATGTCAGCCTGAAACTCACCCAATCAAGAAGAAGGAAGGCTTTGACCCGGTACAACCACTTTTAAAAGACTGCTATCTCTCCCACAGCCTACTTTTTGCTTTTCTCCCAAACTAGTCCTTTCTACCAGCTATCCCAGAGGTAACCGCACGTGTCTCTGTGGAAGGGGTGAGGCTGTCACCTCCGGCTTTTACAGCCCAACATGACAGTAGCGAGACCTGGCTCTCAACTGGCCAAAGTTTCTCCCTAGTGTGTGGCTCAACACGAGCACTCCCTTACAGATCACAACCTCCCAGAGTGGTTGCAGGGGCTTCTGGAATAAATAAGGGGCAGAGTTCTCCCTTTCCTTAAAGGTTCGTTCATGCTTGGCTTAACAGTTAACCAGTTCCACGTAGAGAATTCATCTTAAATGTGGAAAACACCCTATATTATGACTTTGCAGTCACACTATGATGAACCTATGTCCGCAAGTTTGGCTTTGACTACCCCTGAGGTACAATACAAACACTTCTGCTACAAGGTCATAGAGAGATGGATAGATAATATCCAGGTAAAACTCTGTTTTGCAAAATCATGTATTTCAAAAAAGAAAGAGAAGCAAATAGGACCTAAAACAGAGATAGGACCAGACCACTCCAAGGGTAGGAAACGTTGGGATGAGAGCCCAGAGAGTAAAATCTTAGCTAAAATCCACACTGACATTCATGGACCATCTTTCAGCCTTTAAACCCCAGGGGCTTGTGTTTTCCTTCCTGTAGGTCCTGGGGGACATTTGGTTCTAATATAGAGCAGCTTCGCCAAAATTAAAAGTCTGATCCAGAGACACCCTTCTTCCCCAGTCCATTTCCTCTCAGCGTCTCTGGATCCACTGGAAGCTTCCCAAGACAGCTTAACACAGTAGCGAGTGTAGCTGGTGCCTCTAGCATCTCTCTTATTCACCACACACACACACAAGCCCATATGCACTAAGGGAATTAACAGGCTGTACCTAATAGCCTGGCTGCCTCTACTCATCTGAGCTGTTCAACTGCCACAGAGGGTTGTGAAACCCTCCCAGGGGAGAGACAGGTGTTCGGCACCCATACCGCACTATGGCCTGCCTGGGTCTGCATCTGGAACTCTCCCCGCGGGGGTGGGGGGGTAGGAGGGGGAAGAATCTGATAATCTTATAGCAGAGGACAAGGAGACTAAACTCGGTGAAATGATCATTATTTCCAAAACTCAGAGTCTCTAGTAGGAGTGGGCACAAAAAACATCCCTTAACCTCCATGGCAGTGCTCCTCGTGGGTGGGAAACTTAGCGTGGCGGGGGGGGCGGTGGGGGCGGGAAGAAGAGTCAAGATTTTCAGGGCACCTGGGTGGCTCAGGTCATGATCCCAGGGTACTGGGTTGGAGCCCCGCTAGGGCTCTCTGCTCAGTGGGGAGCCTGCTTCCTCCTCTCTCTCTGCCTGCCTCTCTGCCTACTTGTGATCTGTCAAATAAATAAATAAAAATCTTAAAAAAAAAAAAAAGTCAAGATTTTCTTTTGCTGAAATTGTCTGTCTCTGGGGTAGAATGTTATGGGTTATCCAGTGGTGCCTCTCTACGTATTTCTCTTATTCTAAATTCTAAAATTGGGAGTGAAGGGTTTGAAAAAACAAAAATGAATCACCTGATTTACTGTTTTTCGTCAGGCATTTCTTACTCACACTTCTGTAATGCCAGTGGTGAGGAAGCAGGGGAAATGGAGCAAAGTCCCTTTCAACAGAGCAACTTGGATAGTGACTAGAGAATGGGAAGGACTTTATCAACCAAATGAAGTCTTGGCAGGAGAAGAAAGTTTTTGCCAAGGGAAGGGAGCCATCCCAGAATAAGATTAAGGGGAGAGTGGCACTCAAGATTGCTACTCTGCTCGTGGTGGCTTAGAGCGAATTCCCTCTATCTCGTTTTTGTAGGCTCACTTTATGAACATGGGACCCTCCTCAACTGCTGTGGAAACTGGGATGACCTAACTTACCCCCAATCTGTAAAAATTCCACTTTGGCTAAATAACATCTCCAGTTGTCAGCCAGGACCTTAAATAAAAATCAGCTGTGCACCGCATTGAGAAAACACCAATGTGCGAAGTGTGCACCTGTGTGTGTGCTCGTGTGTGTGCCTGTGTGTGTGTGCTCATGCTCGTGTGTGTGCACGTGTGTGTGTGTGGGTTTAGAGGAAAAGGAAAAAGAGAAACCAAGTGTTAGAATGCTATTTTTAGTCTGGAAAACGTCTGAACTCACAAAGAGTGGCTTCTAAGAGTAAAAGTTTTCAAGCCCATTAGAAAGTAATACCTTTGAAGACAAAAAAGAAGCAATATGTCCATCATGGGTCATCTGAAACCAATTTCAATGTGTTTCCTGCAGATCAGACCTAGGGTTCCCAAACTATAGTTTGAAAAATGAGACACATCTTGGGCCATTCATGAGAGAAAATGACCAGGTGTTGGTAGCTGTGAACGGTGCAGTTTGGATGGGGTCTGCCATATATTCTAACAGAAACTGGGACATAGTGTTGAAATCCATACGCACGTACATGATTCACATATGTATGTGTAGATCGGGTTTATACATTCTAATAATTTGTTTTAACTTCTGATGTCTGGCTCAGAGTTTTAGGTAGCTCTAACTGAAAACTATGGGTCATTGGTAGAAACTGAGATTTAAAAGGAACCCTATACCATTTCAACAAAATAAATGCTCTGAAAACGGTATGTTCTATAAATTATAGCACTATATTCCAAACAAATGTATTAAAGAAAGCCTTTAACACAAATAGAAAAAGAAAAAAAAATCTCATGATCACAATTCACCTTCAATAAGAGCATAAACATGAATATTTTGGTATCAGGTAAGAAGAGAATTGTCTAGTATATAGGCATGAGTGTAAGTGAAAATTTCTTATAAAAAAAAAACAACAAAACCTTCAATTTCCCATAGATAAGCTTAAGGAAGTTATTAACAATTAATCATATTAACATTTGCATAGCTCTTAGAATTTTTGGAGCACTTTAACATCTATTATTTCACTTTGTAATGCAACGAAGATAGCTCTCTACAAAATAAAAATGCAATTGGTACGTAGGTAGGAGGAAAGGTTAAATATTAGAAGCAGATGAATTTGCTCAACCAGTCAAAATATTTAATTCATTTGTTTGAAACAAAATAGCTTGGATTATATACCGCTGATTGTCTATCTTCTTGGGCAGAAAAAGGGCAAGAATAATTTCCATGTATTTGCATCGGCAGTTAGTTCCCAGCAGGGGAAATAAAATCTGGAGCTTTAATTGAAGGAAATCTAACATATTCACAAACACACCATGCCACCTTTTCCCACACGTGGCCTCCCCATCCTGCTGGGCTCTGCAGGAATTCACCTACATCTGGGAGAAAAGTGGTTCAGGCCACTGACGTTTGGGCAGAGTAGCCTGCTCCACTCCAACCACGTTTCCCTGCTAAGGCGCCATTCTTCGTGCTGCTGCCTGTCCAAGAACTGGGTTTCTCTTTGATTCCTCCTTCCACTCCATCAAGCTGCCAAGGCCTACTGATTTCTGTTCTCTTACAGAGTCTTCTTTTTCTGATTCTATACCCTTCACTGAAGCTCCTGGTCTAGAGCTCCGAACCCTCCAACTGGTCTCCACCCCGTAATCCATTCTCAATAACTTTACCCATCTGATATTCCTAAGATTCTCTGTGTAACCTTTGGTGGGTCTTTCCTGACCACCAACCCATGACTTTGTGCGTGACCCTACAGTCTCCCAAATGTGAAGCTACTTATCCTACAAGTATCTCTATACCTATTTCCTGACCCAAGTATATATTACACCACTTGTTTTTTTTTCCCTAGTCACTGGCTGTCTTGAAGTCTTCTAAACCTGGAACTCTTCCTGGGGAGACCCTACCCAACTTCCAGACTTCAGCCCTGGTGTTCCCCCTCCCTCCATCTTGTTCCAACTCCTGTCAAGTACCCCTCCCCGCTCTGAACCAAATCATTTGGCTCACCCCTTTCCTAGGACTCTTACATTATGGATTTCTTTCCCTTCCCCCAGAGGCAGATGGGGAGCTCTCTAAAGGTAGGGACTGTGTCTTGTCAACCAATGGGTTAGCACAATGCAGTGCTTATTGGAGATACTCAATAACTGTCGAACTGTCAAAAAAACCACTGTGTTTTTCATAGGATATTTGTGTGAAGGCAGGTGAAGTCATTCTTGGATCAAGTTTCTAAAAAAGAAGTAGGCCTCCAGTTCACTCAAAATACAGTTACTCACTCTCAACAAGCAATCAACAGCCAGTAAATTACTCAGCCAGTGCATGTAATTCAAAGCTGTAACATACATAAGTATGAGTCACGTTGGCAGCTGGGCAGTTCTGTCTTGCTTCTAAGGTAGAGAACAGTCATCTGAAAAGACGACGGAACAGCCACAAGAACAAACAAGTTCAGCACAGTGTCAGATGTCACAGCTGGACAAATAGCCCCAAAGACCGTTTCCAAGCTTGGCAGGTGGCTCATTTAAATGTCTGATGGAGGGGCGCCTAGGTGGCTCAGTTGGCTAAGTGGCTACCCTTGGCTCAGATCATGATCCTGGGGTTCTGGGATCAAGCCCCACAGCAGGCTGTGTGCTCAGCGGGGAGGCTGCTTCTCCCTCTTCCTGCTGCCCCCTGCTCGTGGTCTCTCTACCTCTCTATCTCTCTCTGAAATAAATGAACTCTTTAAAAAAAAAAAAAATGAATAAATGTCTGATGGATGCAAGAGAACAGGGCTGAGAAGGCCTATAGTCCAAAGCTGCAGAAAGTCAGCAACACCAAGTCAGTCTCTGGTGGGCTCTATGTAGCATACTCTCCATGTGGGATGAGCATGAGGGAGGTTGAATGTGTGATATGGATGCAGGTTTGTTTTCAATATATTTGCCAGAAAAGGAGAAAAGTGCTAATTTGCATATTGGATAATATGTAAAAAATTAGGGATGTTTTATTTATTGCTGGCCTTTTAATTTTACATTAAATTCTTAAGACGATCCACATCCTAATTTATGAATAATAACTCTACTTAGAATTTATTTTTCTACATTGAATTTTCAGTGTTCAAAGAGGAATGAAGCCTATCTCTTTCTCTCTTTTTTTAAGTATGAGAAAGAATCAAGTTTAAAAAGTAATCTGGATTTGGGGCACCTGGGTGGCTCAGTCAGTCAAGTGACTCTTGGTTTTGGCTCAGGTCATGATAGGACCGAGCCAATGATGGGCTCTGCACTCTGCACGGAGTCTACTGGAGATTCCCTCTATCTTCCTCCCTGCTCTGCTTGAGTACGCTCTCTCTCTAAAATAAATCAAATCTTGCCAGCGGGGGGTGATCTGGATTCAGTTTAGAAAAAATTGGGGGGACTACCTGGGTGGCGCAGCATCCAACTCTTGATTTTTGGCTCAGGTCATGGTCTCGGGGTTATGAGATCAAGATCTGCCTGGGCCCCGCACTGGGCTTGATACCTGGTTAAGAATCTCTCTCTCTCTCTTCTCCCCCGACAAGCTTGCTTGCATGCTCTCTCTCTCTCTCTCAAAAACAAAAAAAAAGCTTCTGGGGTTTATAATGTTTGAGTACTTTGAAGCATAAAAGAGAGAGTTTTCTCACCAGCATAGACGTTTAAAGAGGGGCTTAGGAGCATTTGCTAAGATAGTATTGGGTCCTTCTGTTTGACTGAGGACAATGTACTTAAAGGAATGATACATAGAAACATGCAATATCCAATTTGTAAGTACTTATGCAAGAGAAAAGAACACAGGAAGTGATCAGCCTATGTGTGGCATGGAAGAAGGAAGGAAGGGAGAGGAAAGATGGGGGGAAGGAGGGATGCAAGGAGGAAGCCCGGAGAGAAAGGACAAGGGAGAGACGAGGGAGGGAAGGAAGTTATATGAGAGCAAAGAGTACTCAGAGAGATTGGAGGTTTAGGTGGCAATAATCGGTATGTCTAAAAAACTTACCACAGAAGAGGGGAAGGCGTTGCCATCATGGAAGGTAACAAGTAGAAGCAAAATGATGAAGATAAGGGAGTGTGTGACATTTACATCTTCCAAAAAGCAACAGAGGGCCTCAAAGTTAAACAGAACTGAAAACATGAAAATTTTGACAAGAGGGTATATGACCTGAAGAAAGTGCCGCAATAATAATAATAATAATTATTATTATTATTATTATATCATATATATTATACTTATATACGTATATGTATAATATATGTATAATAGATAATATATTATACTTATAATAATATGATATAATAATTTATTATTACATCCTATAATATATTATACATGTATTATATATTATAAGTATAATATATTGTATATGATATAATAATAAGGATATATTTATAATAATGATGATAATAATATATAATAATAATTATTATTATTATTAAAATTCAAGAACACTTGAGTGCCACCAGGCCTGTGACAGAAGACTTTTAGCCTATCATATCATTTAATTCCAATGCCAACCCATGGAGATAAGTATTGTTAGACTAATTTTAAGGATTAGGTAACAGAGTATAAGTAACTGATCAAAGATCTCACATCTGGTAATGAAGTCAAGGTTTGAACCCTAGCAGATTCCATTCATTCACTCATTCTCTCAACAGATATTTACCAACTGCCTGTCAGCTACTGGAAGTAGCTGGTGAAGAAAGCAGGCAAACTCCTTGCTCCTGGGACTTTATCATGCAGTAAGAAAGATGGTCAATAAACAACTAAATAAACCAATACCTATATAAATTTGATAAATTATAAAATTGGATATGCACTATGAATGAAATGGCCGGAGAGCAGTATTAAAAATAAAGCAGGTTATTACCAAATTAGACAGCATGGTTAGAGAACTTCTACTAAGACCTAAAGAATGGGAAGGAGCCAGCCACAGTATTCATAGAGGAGGGAAGAGCACAGGCAAAGAGACCGGGAAGGCCAGCCCAGCTAGAGCACTCTGAGCCAGAGCACTGTAACAAGAGGAGGTTGTCAAGACAAGGAAGGGTTGCAGCTGCCACTTAGGAGTTTGGATTTTATTTAAGTGCACTGGGAAGGCAAAGAATCGTTGTAGATAAGCTAGAGTTGTGTGGTTCAGACACCATACTGGCTTCTGTGGGAAAAGGTAGGAGGCAGAAGCTGAAATGGAGAAACCGTGAAGGAGATTCTTGCAGGATTTCAAGAGAGATGATGGTGGCCTGGACTTGGGTGGTGGCAGTGGGAATGAAAGAACTCGTCTCCGAAGTAATTGGAGACGTGTTTTGGTGGCAGAAGCTAGAGGCCTGCAGACAGAATGGATGTGTGGGGTGAAGGAGAGGGAGACAGACAGGCGTGTACTTCTCTGTCTTGTAGGTCATTTCGCTTTTTAGCCAGATTTATATTGGTGTTATTAATGATCTTTTACAAATTGCCCAAGTGCTAAAAACCTCCATTTCTACAATAAGCTCACCCACAGACTATAACATGGCACGGAGGCACGTCACCTGGGCAAGACCTACCTTGAGGTAATGACGTATGGTGGAAAGATAGGGCTTTCACACCAAACCACCCTCGCTTGAACCACAACTCTGCCATTTTGCTGGGCAAACACACGGAAGTCAGAGCTCCAAGCTTCAGACTACCTATACAGGTAAAAACCCTCAAGGTTTGGTTGTAAGAATTTAAGTAAGAGAACCTGTAGTAAGTCCTGGCATGTAGTGGGAAGTCAATCCATGTTACTCTCCCCTTCCCTTCTCAGTGATGAGAATGCCATTGATAGGTTCTCAGAGAACCTTCTGTCACAGAGATAAACAGTATGTTTAAGTGCTGTATTTTAGATAACCAGGACACACTCCAGATAAGGGACTGCAGAGCCTCATATGGGTCTTAAAGGATACTCACGTGGCAGTTCTAGCTCCATAACCACCCCCCTCCGCCCCTGACTGGAGGGGTAAGGGACACCCGGTTATGTTCAGGTTTCAGAGAAACAACTATTTTCTAAAGTATAAATATGTCCCATACACCATTTGGTGTATGGGACATATTTATACTTTAGAAAATTATACTTAATGTTCTTCATTATTCATCTGAAATTCAAATCTAATCGAGTGTCCTCTGTTTTTATTTGCTAAATCTGGCAACCTTGTGACCAGGCAAGCCTCTACTTTGACTTAGAATCAATTGCTCCAGGATTCCTCCTTCACTGTCCCTTGAGATGCTCTAACTCCTCTCACCGTCATGGTTCTGTACTTATATTCCTCTGCTTTCTTTGCATATTTCATTCACCCCCTCTCACTCTTACCAATTAATAGATGAATGTCCAAAGTCTTGAAATTTAAGAAACAAAACAGATGAACGTATGGGATGGGGAAAAGATAAAGAGAGAGGCAAACCATGTGAGACTCTCAACTATAAAGAACTGAGGGCCACTGGAGGGGAGGTGGGGGGGGATGGGCTAGATGGGGGATGGGGATTAAGGAGGGCACTTGTGATGGGCACTGGGTGTTGTATGGAAGTGACGAATCCCTGAATTCTACTCCTGAAACGAATACTGCACTGTACGTTAACTATAATTTAAACAAAAATTTAAAAAGGAAAAAAGTCTATTGAGTCGCACTATATTAAGTAAAGAATCTTTCTTAACGGTCATAAGGAACACTGCAATGGGGTCTCTGTGTGTGAGCATAAATGTGTTAACCTTTTAGGACAAAGATTACATTAGCAATCCATCATCAGAACACATTTTGAGAGTTTTCTAGTCGTACAGAATTAAATTTGTACCATGTTAACAGAGGCTATTTAGATACTACAGAAGCAGAACAGGTTATTAAATAAACTGAAAGAGAAAAGCTTTGAGTTTAATCAGTAACCACTGTCTATCAAGTTAGGAGTTGGGGATCCTTTGATCCTTTATTTTAAATCAAACTACATGAAAATAATTTGGAAGTTTAGGCCATAGTTTTATCTGCTGAGGACTCCTTTTGCATTAGACCCAGAGTTCTGATTTCCAGGTGCAGGACTAAGAAAAAAACTTAAGGGAAACATCAACATCTAGGTAATTACAGGAGATAGCTAGAATAGCGTTACTATTTGTTATTATTCCAACAAGACAAGGGGCTTGATCCATAATGAAAATCAATGCATCGAGAAAGTTTTGTTATTAAAAGATTGTCATTTGTCCTAAACTAATTATTTACTGGTTGGTTTACACTCTGGCACAAATTCACGTTTTCACTGTGGACTGGTAACAAAAAATTCATACACTGGTGCCAGTCCAGGGACCACAAGTGAGGAGCACTGATGTAAAACTCCCAGAATTTTATAGGTCATACCTTTAATCTAACGGCATAAATGGAGCGATCTCCTCCTTCTGGCCATTTTGCAGACCGAAAAGCCTTTTATTTCCTTGGAATAAAGGCAAAGATATTTTCTCCAGTCTAACAATCTAACTAAATATCTATCAGAACAATAGCTGCCCCAATTTTAGAAAGAAGAGGATGTGTGCTTACTCTTCTTGTCGCAAGTCATTGACGCTGCGGTCCAGCGAGATCATGTCACTTGCCACCATGTTAAATCCAAACTCTTTAATGCTGGCTTGAACTGCATGTTTGAATTCTGGTCCCAAAACCAATGGCTTGGCGTTCTCTCCGGGGCCACCAACCACTCCATGAGGCTCAGGTTCTTTGGGTTCAAAGTTACCGAGGATCCCTGGACGTAGCACAGGATCTCGGTAGGTGAATGTCTGAGGCTTAAATGTGAGATACTGCCTCTGCATTATGTCTTTCTGCTTATCTCCTCCAGCATGGCGCTCTTGTTCATTTTTCGCCTTGTTTTTTCTTCTAATAGACTCTAAGTCCACTTCTACTCCTTCAACATGAGGCCATGGTACCACAGGTTTGAATCTGTCATCCCCAGGAGCTAATCCATTGCCTCCTCGGTTAGGCATGGGGTTATTGACATCTCTGTCTTCCTATACAAAAGGGAGGGGGATATACAATGAGTGCATGAAGGCAATCACAGCAGAGTTTATGACACGAATTTTCATGTTTAATAAAAGGCTGAAGCAACAATACAATGATTTAAAATGTTAAACAGAAGCAGGCTATTCATCAGGACTTCCCATTAAAAAGACATCTTTTGGGCAAGGGGAGGACATCCCAAGAAATACACTCTTTCCACCTTACCATTCCAAAATAAATGAATGGATACATGCTCTTTAACCTCTTTCCTTCTAAAACTAACTCTCCCATCAAAGACCTCTTACTAAAGTACACTGTTATGGGTGAAAGCAATGGGGTTCGAGGAGCTTTGACAAAAACAGACATTTAATAGGTCATGTACAGTATGTGGTTTTCCCAGACGTCTGGTGTGTGATAAATATAAGTATTTGTCAGGAATGCAGCCATATGGTGGCAGTGGTATTAGATGTCACCCACCACGAGGCTGGCTTCATGCCTCTCACGGCAGAGGAAAAGGGGAAATGCACTCAACAGTCTGTATTTTCTACTCAGAGGTTAGCTGAATTCAGAACTTTTTTTTTTTTTAAAGCAAACAAAAAAAAAATGCTAAAGAATGACCAAGTCACTTTAGGCTTTTAAACCACACCAAATACCTAGTCTGCCCCATTCCAGAGGTAGCCTAAGTTAAAACAGATTTGGTGCATATGGATATTCTGGAAGGGCCATCTCCCGTGTCCATGTGAACCTTCCTCACCACCTGCACAGATCTTTCGGTCAGAAATCCTGAGTGCTTTTGCTGCTGAGGTATTCTATGTGAAGTTTTTGCTAAATCAGTACCATTCATTGCACAGGACAGTGTTTTCCAATATTAGCATCACCTCAGTGACTTTAAGAAATACTGATGTCTGTGTCCCACCCCTAGACTTTGTGATTTAATTGGTCTGGGCATTCCCATTTTTAAAAGCTCCCCCAAGCGATTTTAATATGCATCCAAGCTTGAGAACCTTTAGCTCAGAGGAAGAGCTGCTGGCTATAATTAGACAAGAGGATTATTGAATATGCACAGCTGGGGAAGAAGCAAGGTGAACTTCAAACTGCAAAATAGGCGAAAGGGTATGCCGCTCCCCTCCACACTGAGATTATCGGAGCCCTTCATAGATTCATAATAGAATTAGGGCTATCGGACCAAAATGTGGCTACAGTGTTAGAGCTATCTTGAAGAGGAAAGTTTAAAACTTGATTTTAAAGAGTACAGAAGTGCAGTGCTAGGTATGACACTGAGATGTAGGTTGCTCTCTGTTGGGAGTTTATTGAGAAAGATCTCTTTAGAAAGCCAGTTCATTAATTTATTTTTAGTATTAAAATCTTTATCTTTATTCACATATAATATATTATTTGGTTCAGGGGTACAGGTCTATAATTCACCAGTCTTATATAGTACAAAGCGCTCCCCACAACACATACCGTCCCCAGGGTCCATCACCCAGCCAGTTAATTTAAATGTGAATTTACTTGAAGTTTTGGTAAGGGCTAGCTAAGGATTGATTTGGGGGAGTTCAAAAAGGAATTTTAAAAATTTATTTGTTTAGGTAATATAAGCATATGATAGAATATTCCAAGGACCCAAAAGGGCATCTAATGAAAAGCACGTTTTCTGGCTTCCTCTCCTACAGAGGCCATCACAGGCAGCACTTTGGGAATCTTTCTAGAGATGTTATATGCACATATAAACACACGTGTGTAGGTAACAAAACAATTGTTTTTAGCATGGGACACAATTTTAATTAACTCGTTATTTAAAAAGGAAACCGGTAGGATGTTACAAGTGGTTCGAAGGTGAATCCAAAGAACAAATATCTAAACATCAATGATACTGCAGAGGGTTTATAAACAGATGCACGACTGGTAATGTTGGTCAATACCTACAAGGCAATAACCCACTGCACTCACTGTATACAATTTCAATGGACGAGCATCTTTCGCATTGTCTCAGTATTCTGCTGTTTCTAGCCACTGTCAAATAGCTCAAAGATAAGGAAAGGGCAAGATAACCTAGAAGCCAAGCCAGAGAGTATACCTAATAATGTTTTTGGTCCACTTTGAAGTTTTTCTATAATTTTCCTCCTATAACACAAAACCAAATTTAAAATGCAACACTCAGCCTGATTATATAAATGCGATACCTTTCTTCAGGCATGTGTGATAAGGGAGATAAGGCTTCTGGATCAGGCTTCTATCATCACACATCTCAGTAGCAAGGATTAGCTGGAGCCTAACCTGTGAGCCCTACTGCCTCGGAGGATGGAAAAAGTATACGGTGCTCCAACTTATCTCCCAGCTCTTTCTAAAAGAAAATTGTTGTGGCAGTGTTATAGGCAAATTAAAACAGAAAAATCTTAAAACTCTAAGATACTGGACCTAAGATATTGATGCTGAACCAAGTATAACACATAAAGAAGACCATCTCCCCCACTTCAATATTTCACATCAAGGCTCCAGTGAATGTGTAACTGGGGAGATTAAAAAAAGAAAAAGAAAAAGGGGGGGTAGGAAACATCAAACACAGAAAAGCAGAACGAATAGGTCATCAGATGTCAGCATCTGCAACCACAGCAACCACTCTACCCTTGCCTAAAATTCCGTAAAGGGCATGGTGTATACTGGAAGAGAATGGAATATGGCGGTACATGAAAGACCCACACTGTGAAATACACACTATGGTTTAGATTGGCCTATACAAATGCAAAACTTGCAAATTTAAATATTTTTCAAATTCACCTGCCTCAATAAGAGAATATTTAATGGGTTTAAACTTCATGCTTATCTTCCTCCAAATTAGATCTTTTCTTGACTTAAGGGTTCTTTGTCTGATCTTCCGCTGCTGGTGTTCCTCATAGTTCTCTTAGACATCCACCTATCAGTCCAGCTTCATTCTGGGTTATTTCCTTTTTTTCGAAGCATTATGACCAGACTTACATCAACCAATCCTACATCCCTCTCCTTAGCCCATCACACTCCTCTAATCCTTACTGTTGGCTTCTTCCCAAATTTCTGCTTATATCAATCTTTATCAATCGATCTTACATCTACATAGATATTAATCTAGTCCCATGTTAGACTTCTACTTATATCAGCCTAGTACCCAAACTTAAGATACCCCAAACTGAACTTCTATTTACCTCACATCACAAACCTGTTTTGATTATGGTCTTTCTCGGCTTTGGGGACAGGAACCACCATCTACACCACTGATCAAATCCAACACCTGCATTTCTTCCTCAACTTCTTGTTCTCTTTGATCTTGCCTACTGATGTCCAATCAATCCCTGATACCTGTCAATTCTATTGACTTTGTAGTGCCTGAATTTGACCACTTCCACCACTGCCCCACAGTTCAGACCACCCTCACCCCTTAACAGGATTACTACAATAGTGATAATAGTAATGATTGTAAATATTATGTTCTAAGTGCTTTGTATATATCGATTTATTTATGTATTTTGCCAAGAGTTAGGGTCTGTGATTACCGTTCCTGTTTTATCAGTAGAAAATCTGACAGAAAGTTATTCAACATCAGAATCAGTACATGGTAGGGCCAAAATTTGCATATCGGCATACTGGCTCAAGAGTGCATGCTCTTGGGGCACCCGGATGGCTCAGTGGATTAAGTGTCTGCCTTTGGCTCAGGTCATGATCCCAGGGTCCTGGGATCAGCCCCACATTTGGCTCCCTGCTCATCGAGGATCCTGCTTTCCCCTCTTTCTCTCTGCCTGCCTCTCTGCCTACTTGTGATCTCTGTCAGTTAAATAAATAAATACAATCCTTAAAAAAAAAAAAGAAGAGTCCATGCTTTTACTGGGTGTTATACACAACTAATGAATCATTGAACACTACATCAAAAAGTAATGATGTACTATATGTTGGCTAATTGAACATTTATTAAAAAGAGTCCATGCTCTTAACCACTACACTGAGTGCTTCTCCTTCTAATGCATGCATGTACTCTTGCTTTCATTGTTTTTTCTACATAGCAACCATAGTGACTTTTTTTTTTTTTTTTTTATCCCCAGGGGTACAGGTCTGTGAATCGCCAGGTTTACACATTTCACAGCACTCATCATAGCATATGTCCATCAATGTCCATCTCCCCACCACCCTCTCCTGTCCCCCCGCTCCCCCAGCAACCCTCAGTCTGTTTTTTGAGATTGAGTCTTTTCATAGTGACTTTTCTAAAATTCAAGTATGAACACGTCACATTCCCTGCTTACAACATTCCACCGCTGGTCCACTTCCCTCAGGAGCGTTTATATTCTTTTTTTAAAGATTTTATTTATTTATTTGACAGACAGAGATCATAAGCAGGCAGAGAGAGGAGGAAGCAGGCTCCCTGCTGAGCAGAGAGCCCAATGCGGGGCTCGATCCCAGGATCCTGAGATCATGACCTGAGCCGAAGGCAGAGGCTTAACCCACCGAGCCACCCAGGCGCCCCCATTTATATTCTTTAACAAGGAGAGTTTATACTCTTTTCACCATATCCCTAGAAAAAGCGTTGGTTAGCTTTATCTGTAAAGGTCAAGGGTAAATATTTTAGGCCCTGCACACCACAGGATCTCCATTGCAATCATTCAAGTCTGCCATTATAGTGCAAAAGCAGCCACCAATAATATGTAAATGAATGGGTAAGGTTGTGTTCCAATAAAACTCTTCACAAAGACAGACAACAGGATGGATCTGTGACTACCACCCCTCCCAACCCCTGCACTAGACTGTCAGTTCTGTGAAAAAGTAGGTGCCATGTCTATCATATGAACCACTGCATTCCCCATGTTTATCCTGGTGCTAATTCCTCCATAAATATTTACTGAATAAATGGATGACCCCTAAAATTTATGCTTTGGTTATGAGAGAAGAAAAGGAAAAGAGAGAATGGAGAATATAGACTGGGAATGGGAAGAGGGGCTTGGATCAGATAGTACATTGGGCAATACTTGACAAAACTGTCAAGAGAACAGGATATAACTTAATACTCTCTCCACAGTAGTGTACTCTTAATAATGCTATACTAGTCACCAGAAAAACTGAATTTGCTCACTTCTCAAAGCCTGTATGGCATTAAATCTGAAAGCAAAACCAAATATGAGAACTGTCTAACCTCAAGTCAATTAAAATTAATCATGTCAAATCTTAATGTTACGAGATTCAAAGAATGGCTACAAAGCCGTAGAATACTCAACTCCCCTGAGAAGGAAAACTACACACTCCATCCTGAGAGTGAATGAGAATCAGGAGATGCCTTTGTGACTCACTGGTACTATAATATCTTCATAAGTACCAGCTGATTTACTCTGCAGTCAAGAGTCAATGAATCACTGTTGACTAGAAATGGAAAAGACAATTGGTAGATAACTGCTTAAGATCACCATGTTCATAAAGGTGGAAATATACTGGAAAGCAGAATCACTTACCAGCAGATGGAAATATGGTATGATCAGAAATCAGGTCAGACTATTCACTTTTTATCTTACAAAGCTCCCCTTTCACCCTTAGATTCTACTTAAGTATGGTATATTCCCAGATGATCATGCCTTGGTAGAAACGATAGGAATACAAAAGGATTTAGAAAAATAGTCTTTAGATAGAGGCTTGTCTATATTTGAAATTATAGGTGAACCTAGAAAACTTAAGCTCTTAATCATGAGCTCCTAGAGTCAATGATTTCTGCAGAAATTACAATTTAGTTTTAGAAAGTGGCCACGGCTAACAATATTCACACTATTTGGTTATCATGCTACATGAGCCACAGAACTTAAAAACATAAGTCAAATTTAATACCATGATTTAAAAACCCTCTCGATAAGAAACACCTTAAAAAAAAAAAAAGATTTTATTTATTTTGGGGGTGGAGGGGCAGAGGAAGAGGGAGGAGAGAATCTCAAAAACAGTCTGTTAAGCATGGAGCCCTATGGGGGCTCGATCCCATGACCCCAAGATCATGACCTGAGTCAAAATTATGAGTCCAAGCCTTAACCAACTGAGCCACCCAGACGCCCTAAGGAACACCTTTAATTAGAAGAATGACACCAGCATGTTTTTTCTAGCTCCACTTTCTTCTGTTCCTAGGTGAGTGAGCAACAGGAACAAAGATCACAGAGGGAGATAGTTACAACAAGGAGGCCCCAGAAGAAACTGCGTGTGCTTGTAAGGCTGGACCTCCCCAGACTCCAATCCACCTGTGGCAGAAGGTGGGTGGGAAAGTGGGTGCTCCACCCTCGGTACCCTTGTTTCTGCTTAGCTAGAGCTGGATTCTCAGCTAGCCCGTCCGTGCTGGCATTTTGTGCTGACTGAAGACCATTCACTCTAGCTCCTTTCAGAGGACTGATAGGGACTGCATGGGGGAGGGGGGTGTCAGTGGCCTCTGCTGGTCATGAGATGAGGGACAGGGGTCAAGTGACTTTTCTGTGTTTAAGTAGAGCAGAAAATGGAAAAACCTAAGATTAAACAGAGACCTTATCAGTCCTTGAATATCTAAGATGGTCTCCCTTAAGGAGAGAGACCTATCCCAACTACCAGTAAAGACTCATGAACTAGAAAGCGATTGAAGACCCACGGCCAGGCCTCTGTTAGCTACTAGGGCAGAACTGAACATGAAGAAGGGTGTGCCTTATCAGTATTACATTCTGATAGAAGAATTATCTTCTGAAAGAAATAGACTGCCATGGGACGCCTGGGTGGCTCAGTTCGTTAAGCATCCACCTTTGGCTAAGGTCATGAGATCGAGTCCGGCGTCAGACTCACTGTTTAGCAGGGAGTCTGCTTCTCCCTCTGCCTGCCTCTGTGTGTGTGTGTGTGTGTGTGTGTGTGTAATGAATAAATAAAATCTTAAAAAAAAAAAAAAAAGAAAGAAAAGAAAGGAAAAAAAGAAGAGAAAAGAAATAAACTCCCATTGCAGGGATTTCAATTCTTTTCCCCCTTGACCCCCGAGGCCAGGTTATAAACCAAAAGGTAACAGAATGGAGAAAACCGCATGGTTGGCATCACAATAAGTGCCCCACCAAAAGAAATCTGGGTCAGCACTTCTAGTACTAGAAATTGGACTTCGGCAGGGTAGCCACTAGTCGCAGTAAGCCAGATTGAGCCAGACTTCTTCTAGGGACTACAATACTGACACTGGACTGTGGAGAGCTGCCTATTACATAATAGCTAATGACTGGTCCTTTTATTTTCTTTTAAAACTTATGATACACTATGGCAACCATAGTTACAAATGCGTAAGTTAGTGCTGTAGTATTAACCACCCACTGGAAAGATTTTACTAGGTTCATATGGGGGTATTCTGAGTCAATTAAATGTCACCTCTCCTTAACCAAACAAGCAAAACACAGTATTTAATACAGATCTACCCAGTATTATCGTGAATACCACTTGAAATTAATAGGTGTCTTCCTAAAAAGTTAGCTATATTACATTGTGAACATTTAATCATGTTAACAGAAGAAAGATTTCCATTATAAAAGAGTCTCCCAACAAATCCCATAATTGTGCAACTAGTCAGTTTTTGTAGATTTGGATCTTCATGCATATCATATGGTATCCTTAAGAGAAGTATCCATCTGCACTGACAATTTTCTTCAGATCTCTGCACATCTTGAATAATCATGGTCAACTATAGAATATCTAGATATGGCAAATTTTAAGTCTTGGGCTCTTTTCAAAATTCAAAACAAAATTTAGTTCAACCAAAGTAAATGTCTGAATTGGTTAAAGTTATAAAATTTAGGGGCACCTGTGTGGCTCAGTTGTTAAGTGGCTGCCTTCGGCTCAGGTCATGATTCCAGCATCCTGGGATCGAGCCCCATTCGGGTTCTCTATTCTGCAGGAAGCCTGCTTTTCCCTCTCTCACATCCCTGCTTGTGTTCCCTCTCTCACTGTGTCTCTGTCAAGTAAAATCTAAAAAAAAATATATATATATAAAATCTATTCTTTTGAAGAATTTATTATTTATTCAAGAGAGAGAAAGAGAGCGAGAACAAGCCAGGGAGAGGGGCAGAAGGAGAGGCATAAGTAGTCTCACCGCTGACCAGAGAGCCCGACAGAGGGCTCAATCCCAGGACCCCAAGATCAGAACCTGAGTGGAAGGCAGATACTTAAACCAAATGAGCTACCCAGGCGCCCCCCCTCCCACAATAGATACTTTTTCAAAAACCATATCAATACATTGCATTTTTAAAGGTATCAGACTAAACTACAAACTCCTCAGTAATCAACATTTTCAATTTTCAACAGCAAAGTTAAAACTATAATTGAAAACAGGGAGATTTCATGCAAAATCTTTCTCTGTTTTAATACCATTATCTCCAATGTTCTGTTTTGTAAATGTGAAATTACCATGAAGCACCAGTAGTTCAAGCGAGCAGTTCTAAACTCAGCAATTGGCTCTGGGTATATTTCCCCACAGTCCCATGAATATTTCTGATACTGCTCTTCCTGAATTGCCCTAGTATCTGGTACATGCTTCTCCCCAGTCAGACTAAGGGCTCTCTGAAGACAGTGAGTGTGTGTCTGTGTGTCCCTACACAGTGGCTGGGAGTGGGTGGGCAGGTGGAGGGCAGATACTCTCAGCACATGTTTCTTCACAGACGACTAAGTGGAGACCACCTAGCTGCGGGTCATCTCTTATTATGTTGCTGGAATATAAACGGACTTTGGAGCCCCTGTCTTATCTCACTGCTTGGCTTGATTTAAGCTAGCATTTTGAGAATCTAAATGAAATAACTAAAAACATTATTTTCTCTGCGAACAACATTGCTTTCCCTACCAATCCAAAACTCGAATAATCCTTTTTTTAGTTTCTTCTCTTCTTCAGATTTGGATAAATCGTGTCTGCAAGTGAAATTTGTTACTTCATGGAAAATGAGTACTTTATTTAAACACGAGAAAGTATATGTGCTGGTGTTCATCTCAGTCCTCTAAGCCAATTCATCTTGCAAATGGTTTCCTGCTAAATTTGGGGCTTGTTTTAAAACAGTAATAAGATAGAGATTCTAAATCAGGTCAGGAAAGTATCAGATAATACTCAAGGGGGAATAAATTAAAAGAAATAAGCAAGTAAAGGACCAAAATGTAGGTTAATGTCTACAATAGTAAAGTAACAAATTGGTTATCCCTTTACAAAAAAACTTTTATTTGTACTACTGCTTAATGGCCCGGATCAAAGTTAATATCACACACAACTAACCAAGTCTATGAAACATGAAATTTAAACATATTTCTGCAATCCAAATAATTTTTATTTTCCAGAAACCTTATGAAAAATGCATGCTTTAGCTCATGAACTGAGTCATAGATATACTGCACAGGCATAAAAAATATTTATTATGAATATTTAATATTAAATCCTTAACTGACTTGAACTGAATTTTAAGAATCAAACATGATTATGAAGCAATGGCCAATAAATCATTTTGTAGTAGGTTTCAAAAGGTGACGAAGCTATAGTTGTCAAAGCCTATGCCAGCATTTCAGTGGTAAGAGCACCGACGTCAAGCCTAGGCTATAAATACAAGGCGCACCAATGCCATTTAAAAGCTCCAGCTCCCATGGGTACTAAAAGGCAGATTATAATACCTCTTAGAAATCGTAAAAGGATATAGTGGGTAGATTTTTAACTCTCTCTGTTTGGGAGCTAAGCAATTACTGAGTTTTAAAAAGAAAGCTCCTAAGAGGCATTTTCATTCTAAAAATAGCATGTGGTAAGTTATGCAAAATATTTTAATAAGATTGTTGGTATTTTACAATAAATATTCTACTACATTATTCCTACAAAATGACCTGTCTAAAAATAAGGTATTAAAGAGGAGAGGAAAATGAAAGCAAAGCAAGGAGAGGAAGATTATAAAATAAAATCTGTGAAGATTTTTTAGCACATGAATAATTTATGTATGCATACATATGATATATGCACATGGAGAGAGGAAATACACATTTAAAAACCAAATAGCTTAGCAGGATAAGAAATAAGAAATTAACCCAGCTGAATGGACCCTTCAAAGGAACAATTATGGCATTTCATCAGGTGGAGAAATGAGGAACTACTTAAAAGCTGAATTGATTGAAAATGAGGTCCCATCTGCTCCTCTTCTGCCCACTCACATGATGTTCTGGAACCTTCTTTTGCTTTATGCCAATCAATTCTACTTTTTTACCTAGAAGAGCTAGAAACCTCTTCACTCTCTTTCCTAGATCATCTTTAAAATATTTCAAAAGAGCAATCCAGGCACCAATCCTTGGGGAATGACACTGTTAACACTTTTTCTTAAACCCAGGACAAGTGTTTATTCAGTCCTATCCTTTGATTTTCGTTCCCGGTACAACAATGCACTTCATAATCTAATACCTGCCAAAAGCAGACAGTTTAATTCCTAATTCTCCTTCACATCTGGCAATGCCGGTGAAAGCATGAAATGATTTCCAAATCTTCCTGAAAACTTTATTGGAAATTATGTCACCAACACAACCATTAATAATTCTTATGACACTAAGGAAAACATTTTACTGAGTGAAAGAAGAATGAGGTCAAATGTGGTATTTGTGTTGGGAGAGAATGTTTGTAATACCCTTTGAAAGCTGAAAAAGCAATGTCCTATTATCCCTCTAGGGGAGAAATTCTAGAATGAATACAGCACTCCCACATGAAGTGCTACTACTTTGTGCAGCTGGAAATGCATAAAACAGCCTTTCCTCTAGTGCTTCCTTGCTTTGCCCTGAAGCTTGGCTTTCATAACAGCTCACGAAAAAGCACTGTAATGTGCAGCTTCAGAACACATACATTTTGACTGGTGTATAAGAAACTCCTCTTGTAAATCTTAAAAAAAAAAATCACCTCAAGAAAAAAAGTATCTCAAAGTTTTCAGGGTGAAGCTGTCATCTTAAAGTGGGGGACAACATTTTACTACCATGTCAGGACTAGAAATCCATTTTAGGAGGGTGTGTCAAGGAAATGTAACTGTGGGAGAGAGAAAAAATATACTCAGGGTGGATGGAGGCCATTTACATAAATAAACGTTTGGACATTTTACTTTTCGACCATCAGCAGGTTCGATTTCAAGAGGGAATGCTTATCCAGGGATAGTCTAGTTTACCATAATTGTTCTTTGGCATTCTGATTAGTATTTCAATGTATCATTAAAGGTAAAAGAGCCGTCCTTTCAGTTTTCCAAATATTCCAGGTCTGCTACCCGCCAGGCACTGACGCGCCCTACCATGAAAGGACACACTGACTGGGAAAAGGGATGTCTGAATGGGCTGGAAGTGACTGAATCCTTGCTTTGAAGCAGCAGACACTCCCCTGCGTGAGATGGGGAATGGTTGGTAGGTAAAGGAGGTGGGGGTGGGAAAGTGGAGTTTGGCAGCTGAGGCAAAGGCACAGAAGCATAAAAGAAAAAATGGTTTGATGTAACGAGTGCAGGGGACATATGGGGCGGTGGCAGGAGATGAGACTTGAGATGCTGGCAAGTGCCTCTTAAGAAACACCAGTAAGTTCAGACTTTATGGGAGCCATGAGAGGGGTGCATGCCAGATCAAAGCTGAATTTTGGAATGAGTTTGCCGATGGAGCAAATGAATGGGAAGAGGTGCCAAGATGTTTGCAGTGGGATAAGAAAAAAAAATGTAGAAAATATGGGAAAAAGCAATACAGGAGAGAATTTCAAGAGGTGGACAAGAGGACTAAAAACTGCAGGCAAGATGTTAAATTGGTGAGAATTCCAAGGTCTGAAGGTACAGGCAAGGGAGGGATTTTAGTCCCGGTCCTGCAGCATGACTCACTACAACGTTGGCAGAGGCCCCAGGAGGGTGGATCTAGAGTGGACTCAGGACTCCTCACCATTATCTCCTACCCAGCTGCAGATGGAAGTATCCTATTTTCTCTCACCTAGAAGGCTAGAGGCATTTCTGTGATCCTCTTGTTCAGCCCACGACATTTCTTTGAAATAGTCTAATTGATGGGTGACAAGTACGTGTTGAGCACTTATGCTGCTCCAGGGCTTCCGGGACACCTGATGAGCAAACCCATCCCTGCTCTTGTGGAGCTCTCTGTCCAGTGAGGGAGACATGTAATCCGACAGTCATACAGAATTGGTGCTCTAAGAGCCTTTTGGGAAGAGTCAATTTAATCTAAGATGCTAAAAAAAGGCTTCCTTGAGAATGGAGGACTGCTGAGGTAGAAGTTTGAGGGATGAGGAGAAGCTAAGTTGGTAAAAAGAGGAAAGAGGGGCACCTGGTGGCTCAGTCAGTTTAGAATCCAACTCTTGGTTTTGGCTCTGGTCATGCTCTCATGGGACTGACCCCTGAGTCAGGTGGTCAGCAGGAAGTCTACTTGAAAGATTCTCTCTCTCCACTCCTTTCCCCTACTCTCTCTCTTTCAAATATATAAATCTTTTAAAGATTTTATTTATTCAAGAATGAGAGAACCAGAAAGAGCATGCACGTGTGTCCGAGCACAGGGGAGAGGCCGTGGGAGAGGGAGAGGCAGACTCCCTGCTGAGTGGGGAACCTGACATGGGGCTCCATGCCAGGACCCTGAGATCATGACCTGAGCCAGAAGCAGACACTTAACCAAGGCACCCAGGTACTCCTAAAATAAGTATTAGTATTTATACTAATAAAAAAGTATTCAGAAAAAGTATTCAGAGAGAACATGTGCAGAGTCTCTACAGCAAGAAGTTCTACGGTAAATAGGGAGAACTAACTACGGCTGGAGCGCCAGGAGCTGGCGAAGCCTGGTGGCAGACGAGGCAGAGGAAAGTAGTGGCCAGAACAAGTGGGGCTCTTATATGATGGTCATGACTTTGGCTGTAATATAGGAGCCTGAGCAGCCAGTCAATAGTTTCAATGCTCCTACCAGAGACAGGAACACTCTGATAAGAGCCCACTGGCTGGGGAGCGAGAGAATGGAAAGGGGCCAGAGTGGATGAGGGTTAATTAGGAAATGGAGATATTTAATGGGGAGCCTCAGAGATGGCTCTAAGGCATGACTGGATACTATTCACTGAGAGGGAAAGCACTGAAAAAGATTGAAAATGAAGTTGACTACGAGGCCCTTCTTGGGTATGTGGACTCCGAAGTGCCTCTGAAACATTCAAAAGAAGATTGAAACATAGAATTTGTATCTCAGTGACTAGAGAAGATAAAAATTTGGTAGATACCTTAAATAGATCAAAACTGATATAAGGACCCAGATGCTATTTATGAGTTGACCATAAAGTGAAAAGAGGAGAGGACCCCTTGACCCCACCTTGAGGAAGCCAACCCTTAGAAGCCTGGTGGAGGAGGAGGAGACAGAGGACTAGCCCAGTATGAAGGAAGAAAGCCAAAACCAAGACAGCACGTGTGGGACAGCAGGAATGGTCAACGGTGTTAAATGCTGCTTAAAGGCCGTGTGAGAGGAGGACTGGATTCAGCAAGAGCCATTCCAGTGGCAGGAAGTGTCAAGAGCCCAGGGCCAGTGGCGTTGAGGTGTGGAGTTGGAAGGCATGGAAATGGTGCAAGCAAAAGTAGGTACCTTTGTGAAGGCCCTGCCTGTGAAGAGAACAGCAATGGAGAGGGAGCTGGAGGAAAGGAGGTTGGGTGAGGGGTTTGGGTTCGTTTTGTTTTTAATGGGAAAGTTCTGAGCAGCTTTAAAAAGAAAGGCAAGGATAAGGTATTCAAATATATGTGAGAGGAGGAATAATTAAAAGTGAGGCATTCCTGAGAATGGGGACTGGTGGGAGCCAAAGCAGAGATGGGGTTAGTCAGGTCAGGAGGAGGGCAGCCTCTCTGCAGTAACGGGAACATGCAACTGGGGCAGGGCAGACACATGTACTTTGCTCCTCCTTGGGATCCAAACCCTCACTACTGCTGTCTGAATTACTCCAACAGTAATTTAACCCGTTCTGATTTAACCTATTCTACTTCCTGCAATCAGATTTACCTATGTTAATGCTCTCACAGTGCATGTCAGAGAGTTCTTAAAAAACAAAAACAAAAACAAAAACTGGGGCACCTGGGTGGCTCAGTGGGTTAAAGCCTCTGCCTTCAGCTCAGGTCATGGTCCCGGGGTCCTGGGATCGAGCCCCACATCGGGCTCTCTGCTTGGCGGGGAGCCTGCTTCTTCCTCTCTCTCTGCCTGCCTCTCTACCTACTTGTGATCTCTCTGTCAAATAAATAAATAAAATCTTAAAAAAAAAATTTGAAAGTCTTCCCATCTTTTTCTAACATGTCAGTTCAAAATCCTTTGCCTGTCCTTCTGTCATCCCTGGTTACTCACTCAAGCTGTCCCCATACTCTAGTCAGCTGGACCCTTCACGAGATCATAGAAACACATTGTCAGCCTGGCCTCTAGTTTGGCTCCTGCTAGCAAGCCTTAGCCTACAGCACTGCCCTGTTGCCCGCCTCTTTCTTTCTAGGTTCAGTTCCAAGTCCTTTGATAAGATCCAGCCCTGCCATCTGTTCTAGCTCCAGTGATATTTTCCCTCGCATGAATTTCTACTCCTTCATACTTTTATAATTCCCTATCTATCCCATGTGCTCGTCTTCTCCCCCCGCCCCCAACTAAAAGTTCTAGCTGAGGAGGGTCTTAGTCTTTTACTCCTTTTGTGCAGTAGGAGTTTGTATTATGTATCTTCCTTTCTTCTCAATTCTGACATTTCTATTTTCCTTATTCTTATCCCCCTATGTAAAATAACACCTATTCAATAGAAATGTGATGTCCCTGAGCTCCATGTTTCTAGAGGGGGTGTGCCATATGGTGTTTAGATGGATCTTGGGGGAACAGCAATGAAAAGTCTGATTAAAAAAATAAAATAGCCAGATACTGGTAAGTAGGTTTCATTCTCCAGGGCTTACAGTGATCCTAAGTATGACAGGTCCTGTAATTTTATTTTCACATTTTATAGTTGAGGAAATCAAAGATTAGAGAGACTAACACATCCAATGTCACATAATTCAGAAGGGACTCCCTGGTACTTGAACCCTGCGTAACTCAGACTCCTGAGCATTTGGCCCCAATGCTGAGCCACCTGACTTACAACTGCTTGATGACTTCTACTTTCTAGAAATATACCAAAAAATTTGAGAGGCCTTTAAAAATGCTCAACTAATATATACTTTCATGTCTCTTTATTCTGCTTCTTTATCACATTTTATACAGTTTGTCTTTGGCAACTTACTTACACCGAAGAAATGGCCCATTCTGACACTCTAAACAATGAGATGTGCCTTGTCAACGGTTTGTTCGCTCCTTTAATGTGTTAGACGATGATTTCCCCTGACAGCATGTGAAATAAGGGAAAGACATTTTGAACTAATTTTACACAAAGAATTAAATCAGCCTCTCTCATAAGTAAGAACTAAAGTATTTTTGGTCCTGTTAAGCTGACTCTTCTGACTGATGTACTACATCTTTAAATTCTGAGCTGTTCAAAATCCTGCTAAAAAATACTTTTGCCTTTTTACGACTAAAAGCATCGCTGAAGCCATGGAATAAAACCAAATTATTCATAAGCCCACGACTATGGCTTCGCTAATATTCCACTTTAACCAAAAACTTATCCAAAAATGGCTCCATAATAGAAAAGAATTATACCATCACGGGGAGCTTACTACACTTTTCAGGATGGGCTGCCTATATATGAGACCATGAAAGGTTAAAAAAGAAATGGTCTTTTTTATCCTTTTCATGGTGTAAAAGGGATCACCCAGGGAGAGGAGAAGAAAGCCTCACAGAGTAGGTATCCACAGATACCACAGTCTGTTTTCTGGGATACACGAGGATGTGCCCTGTGAAATCCAAAGGCAGGTTAGGAGTCACATATCAAGACACTGCTTTCATGGAGAATAAGACACGGTCATCTCCTAATCCATTCTGATATATCATGGGATAAGGAGCTTATACTGACATTAGAACATTAACAACGTGATGCCGTTCACGTTAACTTTCCAGTTCTTTCCAGTTCCATTTCTTAATCATGCTAAACACCACTTTCTGGAAATTAAAAGTAGTGTCCTAATTTTATCACAGCAATGTTTATAATACTTAACACCTCTTTCTAGAACACCTTAAGATGATAAGCTCAAGAAATGCTGGGGAGAAGGAAGAGCAGCAGTCGCTGAGCCATGGAAAGTGGCTCTATCGGTCAGCAAAGGCGAGGGTCAGTCAGGAACATGCTACGTTTAGCTGCTCGAACACATTCCAGCCAACTCCACTGGGTCTCACATAAGCTACCAAAGTAGTAAACTGAAATCTGAGATCCCTTTGCAACTAAAGGCGAAATTCCAGCAAAAACATGCACAGTGCTTGGAACGGTCAAGTCTCACAGAACACCTCAGTGTAATTTTGACATCATCTTCTGATGACCCTAAGTCATTTAAAAGTATTTTTGTTTTTCTGTGAAAAAGAGTTCCTTTTTCACCTGGCACAATTAAGGTAAGCAAGACAGTTATTTTTCTATCTATGAATGAATGGAAAAACGAGGCTCACTGTTACTTCACAGCACATGCCAAAGACAGCCTGCCAAGGTGTCAGTCAAAGCTTTGTCAACATTAGCAAAATTAGCAAAGAACCTCCAAAGGCTTCAACAAGGAAACCGGAACCGATTTTTAAAACAGAGGCAAATCAGTTTGTCACTGGAAGTATTTTACTGAGTGCTGATTCAGTTCAGAGTGTTGATGACGACGATGATGATGGTAGGGTGAGAGCAGGTAGAAGAGCCCTTACAATGTCACCAGCACTATTCCAAGTGCATTCTACCTGGCTCTTTTCATCCTTGAAATAACCATTTGAGCTGGGAACCATCATTTACCACATCCTGCAGATGAGGAAAATAGAGGCACAGAGTTTAAGTAACTTGCCAAAAGCCATACCCTCCGGAGGACCTGGCAGGGATTCAAATCCAGGGTCTCGGGCTCCACAAGGTTCTCAACTTTTAGCTATATAAATTGATAGCTTTCTTTCAGATTTTTTCTTAAAAGATTTTGTTTATTTATTTGACAGACAGAGATCACAAGTAGGCAGAGAGGCAGGCAGAAAGAGAGGAGGAAGCAGGATCCCTGCTGAGCAAAGAGCCAGATGCGGGGCTCGATCCCAGGACCCTGGGATCATGACCTGAGCTGAAGGCAGAGGCTTTAACTAACCACTGAGCCACCCAGGCGCCCCTTTCTTTCAGATTTTTAAAATATCAAAACCTAAATATATTCCTTAGAATCTGTTCATTTCAGAAGTTCATTTTAATAAAAATCCCTTTTTTGTAAAACCAGTATAATGCTATTAATAAGATAATTCAGAAAGGGCTATTTTCAAAGAAGTGAATTTCCGGAAATCCAATTCATACTTCAAAAAGGAGTAATAACTTACTATGAGGCCCACTAGGCGAGGTGAATATCAGAATATTAGAATGATACACTCATATGATTTTACTTCTACTGAGAAAAACAGAAATTATTTTCAGTTAGTCAGTTGGGCACAAGAGCTGCTATGCTTGCTCTTCTGATTTCACAGAAACATGGAATTGTTTTCAAATATCTTCTATTTGTCTGCCACTGACAAACAGGAAGTAAATAAAAGAGGACTTTTCGAATTAATGCGAAGAAGAGTTACCACCACTTCTACTCCCTGAAGTCCAGAGTATTCCTGAAAGGAATCCTCAGTCTGATCACTTGCAGGTCTCACTGAGATCATATTTTCAACAGATTTCTTGCACAGCTTCTTTAGGCTATGCTTGTGCTAGCCTTCTAGAAAGCTAAAAGTCAGTAATGACCTCAAGAACCATAAAATCTTAATTCCATAAAATTTTAATAAACCTATCAGTGGTTTTCAACCTTTTTAGGGTCATGAAGATCTTGGAACTGCTCTTTAAAAAATAAAAAAAATATGAATAGTACAATGTTGGTAGAGTTCTTGGCAGAGCCACCTGGCTGTAGGTATCAACATCCTTAAAAACATTCATTTTTTTCTGACTACAAAATTTCAGAGCTGGGTATATATTCTAGGGAGATAATTCTAATTACAGAAAAAGACATTATGCATAAATGTTCCACTGCAGCATATACTAGCAATAGACTAGAAACAAATAGAATGTTTCTAACAAGAGAACGAATGGCCAAGAATGTTACCCTTATACAGCTGGATTGTCCATAACTATAAAAATGTGTAAGAGAAATAATTCCTGGGGAAAATCCTTATGATGTTTTTTAAAATTAGAATACATGCACTGAATATACATACTGCTTATATCATATAATCTCAAATATGGAAAGAGAAAAAAACAACCAGAAATGACTAGCAACAAAGTTAAAAGTAGTAGTTGTGTCTGGTGGGGAGATTTTAGATATATTTTCTCATCCCTTGGTTCCTATCTTGAGCATATGCTTATATAAAGTTTTTAAAAAGATCATTACCTTTCTCTCAAACTTGTTTTAAGATTTACTGATGAAAATCCATTAGAAAACAGTCTATTAACAGTAACTCGAGATTTTGTTTTCCTCTAGGAGGTTCTACAACAATAAATTGTGAAGTTGGTTGACTGCCAAAGAGGTCATCATAAGTAATTTGGGGATAAAGAGAATACCCACCAAGCACAGCTGATGGAAGGCTCAGAGAACAGTACTTGTGATCACAAAAAGACTGAGCTGAAAGTTCACACATAGGTCATAGGTAGGAATATTTTTCATTTGAGTATACTACCGAAAATTTAAGGTAGCATTAAGAAAACAAAACAATAAGACTTTCAGTAAGTTTTTAAAAAGTACAAAAAACAGAGTGAATTCAATGACGCATCACCTGGTCAGTCATCAGTTATCAATTACTTAAAAGCACAGAGGAGACATTATGTCATTAGGACATCCTCTAAAATGAGGCATTCATGAGGCAGAAGCCCAAGGGCTTTATGCAAAGATGCATACACTTTTTTCAAACAGAATACTTTATCACACTCTTGTTCTCCACTGATCTCTCCCTCTTATACTTGCTTCCAGTTCATCCTCAAGACATTTCTTTAAAGGCAGGTAAATTTTAAAAATTTGTATTTAAATCAAAAAATTAAAGAGGTTAAAATTAAAAGCATTTCTTGTGTGTGTTGTGTGTGTGTGTGTGTTTTGTTCTGTCTGGTAGGCAGCAAAGCAAGGTTAACTGAGTGATAGCAAAGCTCCCAAGGAGGGAGAGAACCCGAGAGTGCTGCCTAATTTAATTAGAAATATCAACAGGATGATTAAAAGAAGAAAACATACTTCCTTGCCCACTTGCTGAAAGGGCCTGAAAGCAGTGATACATTTCATTTGTAGGTTAGAGAACATTATAAAGCAAAGAACTGTGTTGTTGGGTGCTCAAGTTCAGTAAAAGGAAAAATGACTATGTTTTAAAATGTACAGAACATAATAAAAGTATTTTGAGATCCTCCCAATAAAAATGAAGACTAGATACACCCCTAATGTAAGATAACCAGCAGTGCATTTACAATATGCAGACTAACCTAATTCAAATACTCAAAATCAAGCATTTCTTTTGCTGAGAACACTTATTCCCCACCCTCCCCAAGAAGGGAGCCGAAGTACACCTCAGGTAGGAGGCATGTGGCAGTCAGCTGTCAGTGACACCATATTCCAGCCCTCGCCATCCACACATCTAAACCAACAGGTGGACGTGGATCTTTGTGAAACAGGCTGCCTTTCTACCTCCAACTTCACAGGGACAGTGAGGTGGGACAGATGGGGAGCAGGCAAGTCACTTTCTTCACCAGAAAATCATGGGATGATGGGGCGCCTGGGTGGTTCAGTGGGTTAAAGCCTCTGCTTTCGGCTCAGGTTGTGATTTCAGGGTCCTGGGATCGAGCCCCCAATCAGGCTCTCTGCTCAGCAGGGAGCCTGTTTCCCCCTCCCTCTCTGTCCACCTTTCTGCCTACTTGTGATCTCTGTCTGTCAAATAAATAAAGAGAACCCTTAAAAAGAAAAGAAAAGAAAAGAAAATCATGGGATGAAGGGTGCATGTTGAGTGTCAAAGAGAGTGCTTTAACAAAGAAGGGTTTGAAATTCAGGAGACCTGAAGCTTGAGCTAACATAAAAACTACCTCTTGAATAGACTTTTTTGAGAACTTCTCAAGTGTGGTTACAAAGTGAAATAGAGTAAAATTCTGGTGACTGGATTAGAGATGATAAACCTGTGATATCTAAAAACAGTGTAAAAGTTACCTACATGTAAAAATTTTGGCCCCATCAACATCATACAAGGCAGGGAGCTAAAAGCTGATTAAACTGTGTTAAAAAGGAAGAGTTTAGGTTTATGATAAAAGGCAATGAGAACAAACTTCCTTGAACATGGATTCTTTAACAGAAAAAATAAGAAGATAACCAATGGGGGGAAAATGGTTTTTGTCAAGAACAATTTGTTTTGGAGAAACTATAGCAAATCCATAGAAGAGGTTGTGGGCACCATGGTAACCTCCCATAACCCCTCCACGACTAAAGGACTTACACCCCCAGCTGCTGGTGGAGACTGCTGTCAGCCCTTGCTGGGATCACCTCTGCTAAAGAAACTGCCTTGCCCAAAGTCAAGCCTCCTTCAGGGACAGTCTGTTGTACACAATCACTGGTCACTGCAGAGGTAAAAAAGGCCCAGCTTCTCCATTCCAAACTGGAACAACTCTGAAGGACCATCCTAGCTCCAGGCCTCCTGCTCCCCCGCCCCACGGTGGGGTCAGCTAAGGACTTCATAGAGACAGTTCGCATCAACTTTTTTTTTTTTTTTTTTTTTTTTTTTTTTAACCAGTGTATTGCTTTGTTGAGGGTGGAGGTCGGTGGGGAGGTTCAACTTCTCTGTGCATTTATATTTTCAACCTCTCCTTTCAGGTGTTGATCCAGAACCCTCTCCCCCCAACCAATAGAACCTGCAACCACACCTCCATCTCAGAGTCAGCTTTCCTAGATAACCCATAGATAACCTTCCTAGATAAACCTACCTGTGGCGGAAGGTAGGATGTGTATTTCCCTGAAAAGTCATCCCATAAGCAAACACTACATATATTTAAAATCAATGTCCTCACTTATAAAACTGAATATATGACTGCAAAGATTAAATGAGGTAAGGTATAAAACACTGAGTGCCTAGCAACACCAAATATGCAACATAATGTTATGCCATTATTAAATAAATATTAAAATGTTTTTCAAGTCAGGATTACTGTTTAAAACCTCCTGAAGGAATGTAGGGAAGATACTGTAGAGAACGAGACTCTGAAAATGTGAAAAGTTATTGTTCATTTTTTGCTCCCCAGTCAACCCTTTTCCCATTTGTTTACATTTTTCTCTCTGTGCCAATTACTCAACATTATAATCAAACTATGAAAGTGTCTTAGGAGGAGAAAAAGGAGGTGGGAATATTACCCAAAGCAAAACAGATCTCACACATTCCAGCAATCCCGAGACTGACTACGGCAGTAGGTCATGGATTTGTTATTTGAAAATACAAACCTGCGAGCTGACACCAATTTCTCCTCCAAGAGTCTCATGCAAAAGGTCTGGGGGTAAAGGAATTTGTAAGTTTAAAAACTCCCCAGGTATAAGAAAAACTGCAAAGAAATCTTAAACTTCAGAGTTTTATTTTTAGTAGCAGTAATATTGATAGCATAACTTTAAACATACATATATATGAAGGAAATAAGCAAATATTTAAATAAGAACCAAGATTTTCAGAATAAGAAACACAAATGTATTCAAAAAGCTAAACTTAATTTAATTAGAAATATCAACATGATGATTAAAAGAAGAAAACATACTTCCTGGCCCCACCTGCAAAAAGGGCCTGAAAGCAGTGATACAAAAGAATAAACATGCCCAACCCTTAGATCTTGATTTCTAAATACCATGCCCCACTAAAAGGAGCTCATCTCCTTGGAGAAGTGGCTGATTCCAGATGTGAAGTGGAAATCACAAGGTGAGCCAATTTGGTTGTGTCAGAAAGGAAAAGCAGCACTGGGAAAAAAAGGTGGGGGCGGGATTTGATTTAGTGAAATCTACTCCAAACAGGGTAATTAAAAGGGAAGAATTAAGCATTTACCCTGATTTTTAGCATGAACTACAGTCCATCTACTGTTAAAGGCGAGGGAATGCTCACCTTTAGAGAAGAACGAACAGCTAACCATGTGGATGAAATAACTCAATCCTGATTGAACACTAGTCTCAGGCAGGGGCCAAATGATGCTGAAACCTTTGGTTGAAACGCTGTTGGGAGAACAGGACATGCACATGGTACCAAAGTTGTACTGACACACATTTGTTATTTACAAAAAAGAGATCTGGCAGTTTACCACTATATACAAATGATTAAAGAACATCATTAATAATGGAATAATCTGACATCATTTGCCTCTTGATGTGATGCGATATAAAGTCCACACATCAAAAAGGTATTTTTAATAATCAATCATGTTTTACCTAAATCAAGTCAAGACCTATATAGGGGGAGAGGGAAGAAGAGAAGGAAAGCAAATTTGTCAAAATATTAACTGTGAATCCAAGAGGTGTTCACATGGATGTTCACTGTACTGTTCTCTCAAAGTGTGTGTGTGTATGTGTGTGTGTATCTTATTGAAGATGACATAGTGTTACATTAGTTCATGTGTACAACATAGTGAAAAGACAAGTCTATACACTATGTTATGTTCACAAGTGTAGATACCATCTGTCACCATACAATGCTGTTACAATACCACTGACTGTGTTCCCTGTGCTGTGGCTTTCATCCCTGTGACTGATTCATTCCATAACGGAATCTGTAGCTCCCACTCCCCTTCACCCATTTGCCTAACCCCCACCCCCTATTTGTATATTTGAAGAAAATTTCCATTATAAAATGCTTAAGAGCAAAATGGTTTTTTAAGTTGTTTGAATGACTGGACACATTTTGGATGAGTGAGGTAAGGGTATTCCTAAAGAAAGCAAATACAATACTGTGCAATTCTTTTTAATTCAGTAATAACATTTTCGTTATTGAACAGATATATTCAAGAACTATAGAACTGTTTTATCAGAACTAGTATGATCTGTTTTTCTTGGGTCAGAGTTAAACTAATAGAATGCAAGCTTAGAAATCTTGCTGTACTAATTTTTAAAAACTCCACTAAATTTATGCAGTGACTTATTTGACACTTAACATGGTTTAAAAGAAGGCAGGATGTAATATTAAAAAGGGACGGGAAGGACTAGTGCTCTTAAAATGCAACGAAAGGAATCCTAAGCAGAATACAGAGACTATCTGATTCGACTTTTATTATTTTTTAAACCATGAACTGATTTTACTTTTTATTAAAGTAAACTCTACCCCCAACGTGGGACCAAACTCACAACCCCAAGATCAAGAGTCTCATGCTGTAATGACAGAGCCAGCCGGGTGCCCCTGACTTGATTTTTAAATGATATCAGTGGTCAAAATTCTCAAAATCATTTATCAGACACCTCTGAAGGGGTCCTCTTTTGTTAAAAATGAAAGACTGCTTATCTTTAGGAGCCCCATCTAAGTACAAGTGGCTCCCAGAACTGATTCCGAGAAGTGCTGATGGAATTTTTTTTTTTTTTCCCTCTAAAGGATAAGTCTCTCAAGAAGAAAATTATACTACTATTGACAAAAAGATCCAGAGCCAGAAACTAACAGTCCGGTGCTTTGACCTTAAGAGCAATTTTATTTCAAACACTGATAGAGGTCAATGATGAAGGAGTTCAATCTCAGCTCTAAAACAGGAGTCAGGAATTCTAGTTTTCAGCCCACATCTTCCACTCATTAGCTATATAATCTCAGTTAAACTGCAGTTAAGTTGTTGGTAATACGGGGAAAATAGTTAAGTGTCCAACTTCACAGAGCTGTCACAAGTATCACACGAGCTAAAGTGTGGGAAAGCACTTTACATAAAGTCCTATTTAAATGTATCTAATCTAGAAGAGGTAGGAACGATTTAAAATTTCTAAAAGAAGTAATCGGAATATAAAAATCTTTGTTTCATATGCATAACTTTTAAAAATCGCCTATTTAAAGGCAAAGCAACACCAAATGTACAGATTATTAAATAATGTTGAGATCTTCTCCGTGCAATGAGCACTCCATTCATGCGAATGTTTACTAAGGGGCTCCTAAGGATGCACTGATGCTGCGGAAGAGCAGTCCTCAGGGACTGGTCAGCACTCCCTAAGGACGCAGGTACAAAGGTAAAAGGCAGCTTTTACAATCTTTAAGGCAATCAGATAGCTTCATTTTATGTCTACTCAATCTAATGCAGGCTCATATTTTGCATCTTCCTTTTAAAATTGTCATTTTTCTCTCAGTTCACTTTTACTGATCTAGAGTATTGGTTTGTGACCTGATAAAATTTAAAAAAAAAAAAAAAAAAAAAACCACAGCCCTTCAACACAGACTGTTTCGGGAGCAGTACTGGAGAGCGTGAAGTGATGAAAACAGTGCCTCGCCCCTTTTGACTCATGCTAAAATTTAAGTATAACTCTCACTAGATCAATCCCCCCGAACAGTGGTGATTAAAGAGTGGACAAGAGTCAAATAAATCTGACTGACGCACCAGTGAGGTAACTGCAATTTATCTCCTTGCATATTTAATCAAGTCTGATGTGACAGCCAAACTTGCCAACATTTGAGTCAGAGCTGGGTTTTAAAACTGGTACCCGCCTTTCACCTTTTTCCAAATAAAATTAAATTAAGAATAGTTAATACTAGTGAAATATTACTGAAATATTAAAGTTCTCAATGACTCAAATGCTAAGTAAACAATCTCCCAAGCCTATGTCTAAAGACTGCTATTTTAGATTTGTGATTTTGCTCTACCAGTGGGGCCGTAACTTCACTTAGTCACTTAAAAAATAACACTCCCCAATTTCCAAAAATGGGCTAACGACCTCATCCTCACCAAAGATGATGTACAGATGGCAAATAAGCACATGAAAAGATGCTCTGCAATCTAGGTCATCAAGGCAAGGCAAACTGTAAAAATGAGACACTGCTACACACCCACAAGAAGGATCAAAATCCAGGACACTGACTATACCAGTGGCTGACAACGCTGGGAAGCAACAGGAACTCTCCTTCGCTGTGCAGGGAATGCAAAATGGTACAGCTATTTTGGAAGACAGTTTGGCAGCTTCTTACGAAATGAAACCTACTCTTACCATGCAATCCAGCAATCGTGCCACTTGGTATTTACCCCGAGGAATGGGAAACTTAACGTCCCCATGAAGCTGCACATTTACAGCAGCTTTATTTGTAACTGCCCAAACTTGGCAACAACCCAGATGTCCTTCAGTAGATGAGTGGATAAACAAACTTTGGTACAACCAAACAATGGAATCTTACTCAACACCATAAAAGAAATAAGTTATCAAGCCACGAAAAGACATGGAAGAATTTTAAACACCTATTACTTAAGTAAAAGAAACCGGTATGAAAAGGCTACATGTTATATGATTGCAATTTAGGACACTCTGGAAAAGGCAAAACCACAGAGACAGGAAAAAATCGGTGGTGAAGGATGCTGATGGTAGAGGCTGGGCATGAATGGGGGCAGGGAGTATATGAGAAATCTCTGTCCCTTCCTCTTAATTTTGCTGTGAACCTAAGACTGTTCTAAAAAATAAAGTCTATTAAAAAAAATGCTCTGATATTATTTCATTAATTAAACTATCATCAAAGGATTGTCTCTATTTTTTTTTTAATATTTTATTTATTTGACAGAGACACAGCGAGAGAGGGAACACAAGCAGGGGGAGTGGAGAGGGAGAAGCAGGCTTCCAGCTGAGCAGGGAGCCCGATGCGGGGCTCCATCCCAGGACCCTGAGATCATGACTAGAACCGAAGGCAGCCGTTTAATGACTGAGCCACCCAGGCACCCCCCAAGGATTGTCTCTATATTAGTATGATTGGTAGCTCACTCTCTATGAACAGGTTCGGCTCAGTACTGGTTGGTTTGTTATTTCATTCATGTTGACTTATGACTGGGCTAGAGAACAATCCCATAAAGAAAGAGAGTGTTCCTGTCTTTTTTTTTCTGCTACATCTCCAGTACTAAGCAGATCTCCAGGAAGATGGATATTGATGAAAATAAATAAAAATAAAACAATCAAATAGCCAAGCATTTGGAAGCTGGTGGCTCCTTGTGATGGGGGATCATAACTCATTCATCTTTGCACATCGAGCAACTAGCTAGTGCTAGAAACAACAGGGGTTGGTAAATGCTTGTTGAATAAAATGAAGGAATGAATGAATGAATGGGACCATGAGGCAACTGCCAACATTTAAAAGAATATGCTTTTCACTCTCTACATAAGATATTTAATATTTACTCTCTAATTCTGAGCAGAAATTGTATTTTTGTATTATTTATGCTGGATACTATCCATCCTTCTACAATTCACAATGTGAATAGTAATGCTCCAACTAAAAAGAAACACAAAATCTTAGTGATTGAGAAACTGCTGAAATTGCTCTTTTTAGAGTATATGTATATGATTCCCTTCAAAGAGCATTTAAAATCTACTAATATACACATACCCTTTCTCAATAGCCACTGCTTGGATGTTGTTTCTAAAGCCAAGGACACAAAATATTCGGGAGAATTGAGGGAACTGTGATAGTATCTTGATCTCCAAGATTAAAAAACAAAACAAGAAAAAGTCCTCTCAAATTTAAAATAAAGCTTTTTAGCTTTCAGAAAACATCTCACATTAGAAAAGAATTAAAATAAAACTCCTCACCCAACCTCCGAATTCCAACAATTGCTTCTAAGCCTGGATTTGCATAAGACTCATTTTGTTCTATAAGATGCCATATTTCACTCACAAATGAGATGACTTCCAATCTACATAAAACATCTATGCTAAGATTTGAGGATAAACCAATCTGTTAATCTACATTATCATTTAAACTTTTAAAAGAAACACTGCAGGCCCAACAAATAGCTTAAGGTATTAGAATTTAATCTGTTTTCTTCCTAACCTGTCTCCAGAAGCCAGGAGAAAAATGTACTGAGGTGATTCAGCCAGAGAAATTAAGGCTATTATGAAATGTAATCAGAACTCTCTGGAGCCTGATGGCTTTATGATGGTATTTTATAAACAACTGTCAGCCTTCTTAGCATTGTTTCAAATTAAGACAGTATCTAATAGAAGGGACTATCTTCAGTAAGCAAGGTTGAAGTTTATCAGCCCCACCTTCACTAACAGAGGGAAGGAAGTCAGGCTGCAAATTATCTCTGCCTCAGGTCTAAGAAAAAATACAAACGTCAAAACCACCATCTCCTGTCATTTAGGTAAAGAAACAGAGAAGACTAAGGCCTGAATCTCTGGGCAATACAGATGCTAACCCCACTTTAAATAAGAAGGCGGGGGGGGGGGGGGGGGATTTGGGCCTTTTCCTTTGTGCATTTTAAAACAATTTTCTGTAAAACTAAAACATGAATTCCCTTCAACCTTATGTTCTTGTAGATGTCAGATCCAAGTATACCTGTTTTACTGTACTTCACAGATACCCCATTTTTGTAAAAACACAAACTGACGGTTTATGGCAACCCAGTGACTAACAAGTCTATCGGTGTCATTTTTCTAAGAGCACTCGCTCGCTTTGTGTCTCCCTGTAATATTTTGGTAATCCTTACAACACTTCAGACTTTTTCACTGTATCTGTTATGGCGATCTGCAATCAGTCATCTTTGATTATTATTGTAATTGTTCGGGAGCACCATGAACTGCACCCATCTAAGGGCAAACTTAATAAATGTGTGTCCTCTGACTGCTCCACTGACCAGCCATTCCTCTCTCCCCCTCTCCTCAGATCTCCCTATTCCCTTAAACACTACAATACTGAAATTAGATCATTTAGTTACCTAATCCTAAAAGGCCCCTAAGTGCTCAGGTGAAAGGAAACATTCCTCTTTAAATCAAGAAATGACCAAGCTTAGTGAGAAAGACATGCTGAAAAGACAGGCTGAAAGCTGTCTCTTGCACCAAATAGACTTTTTTTTTTTAAGAATTTATTTATTTATTTATTTGACAGAGATCACAAGTAGGCAGAGAGGCAGGCAGAGAGAGAGGAGGAAGCAGGCTCCCCGTTGAGCAGAGAGCCCGATGCGGGGCTTGATCCTAGGACCCTGAGACCGTGAACCAGAGCCGAAGGCAGAGAGGCTTTAACCCACTGAGCCACCCAGGCACCCCCCAAATAGACTTTTGAATGCAAAGGAAAAGCTCTTGAAGAAAACTAAAACTAAGAGCTCCTCTAGGGAACACATGAATAAGAAAGTTAAAGAGCCTTATTGCTAATGTAGAGACAATTTCAGTGGTCTGTACAGAAGATCAAACCAGCCATCACATTCCGCTCATCCAAAGCCTGATCCCAAGCAAGGCTCTAGTTCTTTCCAATTCCATGAAGACTGAAAGGTGAGGAGGCCTCAAAAGAAAAGTTGGAAATTAGCAGAGGTTGGTTCAGGAGATTTAAGGAAAGAAGCATCAAAGGGAAGCAGCATGTGCAGATGGAGAAGCTGCAGCAAGTTCTCCAGAAGATCCAGTTAAGAGAATTCATGAAGGGGGCTACACTAAACCAATTTTCAATGTAGATAAAATAGGCTTCTGTTGGAAGAAGAGGTCATCTAGGACTTTCCTAGCTGGAGAGGAGAGGTCAATGCTCGACTTAAAAGCTTCAAAGCATTGGCTGACTCTCTTGTGAGGGGCCACTCCAAAAATCCTAGGACACTTAAGAATTATACTGGATCTCAGGCACCTGGGTGACTCAGTGGGTTAAGCCTCTGCCCTCAGCTCAGGTCTTGATTTCAGCGTCCTGGGATCGAGCCTCAGCAGGAAGCCTGCTTCCCCCTCTCTCTCTGCCTGCCTCTCTATTTACTTGTGATCTCTATCCAATAAATAAATAAATAAAATCTTAAAAAAAAAAAAAAAAAGAATTATACTGGATTTACTCTGGCTGTGCTCTATAAATGGAACAAAGCCTGGATGACCATACATCTGTTACAACATGATTTACTGAACATTTTAAGCCCACTGTTGAGAATGACTCAGAAAAAAAGATTCCTTTCAAAATATGACTGCCCGTTAACAATGTACCTGGTTACCCAAGAACTCTGATGGAAATGGACAACGAGATTAATGTTTTCATGCCTGCTAATGCAATGTCCATTCTGTAGCCCACAGATCAAGAAGTCTTATTATAAATGCCTTTCATAAAGCTCCAACTGCCATAGTGATTCCTCTGATGGATCTGGGCAAAGTAAACGGAAAACCTTCTGGAAAAGATTCACTATCCTAGGCACCATTTAGAACATCTGTGACTCCTGGGAAGAGGTCAAAATAGCAACATTTAGAGAAGTTTGTAAGTATTTGATTCTAACGCCTGTGAATGACTTTGAGGGGTTCAAGGCTTCAGTGGAGGAAGTAACTGCAGACATGGTGGAAAAAGCGAGAACTAGAATTAGAAATGGAGCCTGAAGATATAAGTAAATTGCTACAATTCTCATGACAAAACCTGAATGGATGAGGAATTGCTTCGTATGGAGGAGCAAAGAAAGTGGTTTAAGATGGTAATCTATTCCTGATGAAGATGCTGTGAAGATTGGTTAAACGACAACAGAGAAACCATTCATGAAAGGATGTGTCAATTGGTGTAGCAAATTTCATCGCTGTCATTTCATGCCTATATTTACTAGTTATTAGTAGACGCACTAAAGGACTATTGCCACATGATATAAGAATGATATTTCTGACTAAAGTAGGATGGATAAAACACTTCATTAGATTCTACTGATCTGGAATTGCTGATTAGCTACAAGTTCTACCTTTGAATTTTTTTACAAAGAAAGTGTTTGCTAAAGTAAATCAGTGGTTGAAAAAATATTAAAGGAGGAAAACCATCTTAGAAACAGCATAGGGACATCATTCTCTGTAATCACTAAAGCCAGTTTTAAATATCTGAATGTCAGTCAAAATGCAGTCGATATTGTCTATCTCAAACCTACATACTACAACAGCTTCAAAATAATTGACAAGAAAAACTGTAGTTTTTAGATGGTTCTGTAATTCTAACATTTCATTAAGTATAAATGAGCTTCTTAGTTAAATTTAAAAGGTAAAGCTTTATTGTCACATAATTGAAGAATTGAGACTGATACTCTGTCAAGATATTTAAACCTGGGGCACCTGGGTGGCTCAGTCAGTTAAGTGTCTACCTTTGGCTTAGGTCATGAACTGGGGATCCTGGGATGGAGTCCCACATTCGGCTCCCTGCTCAGCCGAGTCTGCTTGTTCCTTGCCCTCTGCCCTTTCCCCACCCTACGGTGTACTCTCTCTCTTCTCTCAAGTAAATAAAAATCTTTAAAAAAAAAAAAAAAAGTTAAACCTCAAGCAGTATTAAATTTTCTATAATTAAGTGACCCTACTTCCTGAATTTCCTCATATCAATTTCAGTGGCATGTAATTTTATCCTTCTCATAAGTGAAAACATAGGCTTTTTCATTTTAATTTCGTTTTAATTTAATTAATGTTTTAATTTCGTGCCTTTGTAAGACTGTCCAGAAAAACAGATTCACACATTTTTTTGTTTGTTTTTTTAAATATAAAATTACTTTACTCACAGCTAAAGAAAGATACTTATATCACTGCCACTGGAATTGTGATCCCAGTATGCTCCTTGAAAGGCTTCTTTGAGCCCAAAGACTTCTCAGGTACTCAGGTCAGCAACCAGCCCTTCCCTGGCTAGCAGCTCTGATCCTTACTTAATTCAGTTCCCCTAGTATGTGAGTGTATTAAAAAGAGAAAAACAGACTTGAAGGGGCTAATTCAGAACGTCTTGGATAGCTGAATTTGCTCCTTCAACTAACCTCCTTTGTACATCCACCATTTTCCTGGAGGTAACAGAGAGAAAAGTCATGGCATCCGCCTTCTAGGAGCTTAGATTCCGGTGGGGGGAGAAAGCAAGCCGGCAATTCTGATAGGGTTACAGAAAGGAATGGGTCCACGTGTCCAAACCACAACTTGGCTACATGAGTTGGCACTTGGCCATCACCAGGGCAGCTGGGTATTCCTGAAGTACGAACATGGGCTAGGTGCCAGGATGCGTTGGTACTGCCTCTGGTATTAGAGAAGTGTTGAATGACACTTTGGAAAATGCTGACCAGCTCCTGGGGCTGGCAGGAACAGAACAGGAAAAAAAAAAAATCCATAAAACTGCAAATTTGGGAATAAGTAAAAGGCCAGGGTAACAGGTTACTACTTACTGCCGGATTCCACCAAGGAATTCTACAAACTCTCTACTGCCAAGGGCTGGTGATCTAACTCTCTACAGGGCTTGAGAACCTGGATTTGGATTCTTGGTCAGAACAGTTCTGCTGAGTGTGTACATAAGGTGAACCTGCACTAAATACTTCACTTTTCCTTAGGGCTCATCTGGGCTTGTGTTTCTTTTCTGTTTGAAGATTTCTTAAACTCTGGTGTTTTCTTGGGTGCCTCTGGTCCCTTACAGACTCAATTTAATCACACAGAGACCTTGCTCTTTCTCTTGGAACACACTCTGTGTCCCAGCGGAGAGGGCTAGTTAGAGATAAGAAGCCTGAAGCCATCATGACCTTACAGAGTGATGTGGGTCAAATCACAAGTTAATGACTTCTCTAAAGAAAGTTTCTTAGGTTATCAAAATCCAACGGCTGAAATAACTGTCACAAAGGTGGACTCCGTAAGAGTTTTTAAAGAGCTTTGTACTCAATCTCTCAAATTGAACTTTGTTGTTTAAAGGAAACACCTGATCATCTATTAAAACATCAAAATTAAAGGTTATTATTTAATGATCATATCTTAGCTAGGTCTTCCAAAATATAAACAACATTCGGTTGTGTATTATTTTCAGAGGTATCCTGATTTTTTTTTCCCCCCAAATCAGAGACTGAGGTTTACCAAATTTGCCTGGAGCAATATAAAAGCCCATATGTTAGTTAATTTTATAAAGTAAAGTATATATTAGTCAAGTGCAGTGGTCAACATTTCTGAAAACGTATAGAAGAATACATTTAAATTTCCCTAAAACTGAGTCCAAAGTCAAAGTTACTATGAAAAATTATGATGAATCCTTCTCAGTAATAATAAGAAAGGATGTTCATATAATTCACTTAATGAAAAAAGACTTTTAAAACCAAAGTTGGTGAAAACAACTGCATTTGAGGTGCTTTAGGCATAGCAGTGCTTTAATATTTATTGAAACAGCTGCATTTTTGTCATTTAATCTTTAATTTCATAAGACTGAATTTTATTACAAATTTTTTGGTTGGCAGACCTTCAAAAATTACTAAGAAGTAACCACCATATACTTATCAAATTATAGTTTTCAGGATATGTGCAAACAGGCTCCTTTATTTGATTGTGAAGTATAGTGCATAATAAAAATATCAATCCAGACTCCTCTAAGACAATGTACGATTACTCATATTTGTTCATCACAACTCAATTGTGTTAAAGATTAGTGCTCATTGCCTGATCAGTTTTTACAAATGCTGCCAGAAAAGTAACAATTCCTTTTCTCTTACTGGCTTTCAGTCTAGATCTTCTTAATATGCTCAAATGGCAAATGCTTCACTTCTAACAAATTCCCAGGTTTATGGGGAACAGTTCCTCACTGAAGCAGCTTGAATAGCACAGAGTAGAAGATCAGGTTTATCAGCTTTAATTTTGCAGTAAAAACACTGTCCAGCATTAAAAAGAAAAATACCACTGAGTAAGTAAAAAGAGAATGTAAAAAGAGAAATCATGTTTTTTCTTATTTAGTTTAAGCATCTTGAATACTAAGAATACAACAGAGCACTTAAACAAGGAGTCATCCATTTTTTCATTTGGTCAACTGAAAATTAGTAATAGGTAAATTTTCTCACTTAATACATTAAAAGTCAATTAGGCAACCTGTATGTCCTAGTACCTTATATATACAATTATACCCAGTTGCCTAACGTAAAATTTTTTCCTGACGTGATCGAGAATGTTAAAAAAGAAAAGCAGGGTTGCAGATTCAAGTTTTAGTATTTTCCATAAAAAGGATTTTAAAACTTTGGTTACTGTACTCAGTCTTAAGAAACCTATTTTTGGAGAAATAATCATTCTCTACTTAATGCCCAATGATAAACAGAAGGAAATACAGATGTAATTTTCAAACACTGAAGTCATGCTATTATCTTCATCGTATTGTGTTTGTAAGTCCAATTGATCTCAAAATAGTTTTCATCATTTTGTTATAGCAAATCACACCTTAATAAACTATTACATTCCAACAAAAGAGGTCATCATAGTCAATAAAAAAGACAAGTCAGTGAAGTGAATCAGAAGGCAGTGGCAGACCAGAGGACTTTCTGTGTGACCTGGAGTTAACCCACTGATCTCTTTAAATCTCAGTTTGAACTGTTCATTTGTAAAAAGAGAGAGGCAAAACTAGACGGTGGGGATGGGGGAATCAGTGGCTGCCAGGGATTGGATGGGGATGAACAGGTAGAGTACAGAGAATTTTTAGGGCAGTGAAAATACTCTGTAGTATACTATAATGACGGATGGGTGTCATTACACAGTTGACCCCTGAATAACAAGGTTTTAAACTGTGCAGGTCCACAAATACGTGGATATTTTTTTTAAGTAAATACAGTACAGAGCCATGTAGGATTTTTTTTTAACATTTTCTTTTCCCTAGCTTATTTTATTGTAAGAATACAGTATATAATACATAAAACATACAAAAACATGTTGATAAAGTGTTTATTATCAGTAAGGCTCTGGTCAACAGTATGCTATTAGCAGTTAAGTATTTGGGGAGTCAAAGTTATACACAGATTTTTAACTGTACAGGGATTGGGGCCCTTAACCCCGGGTTTTTCAAGAATCAGTTGTACATTGCATACTGTCCAAATCCAAAGAATGTATAACACCAAGAGCGAATCCTAATGCACGATGCACTCTATGTACTTTGGTCGACGATGTGGTCGACGATGTGTCAATGGGGTGGGGGGTTCATCAATTGTAACAATGTACAACTCTGGTGGGGGATGTTGATAATAGGGGAGGCTGTATAAGTGTGGGGGCAGGGGGTATAGGAGAAATCTGTACCTTCTCAATTTGGCTATGAACCTAAAACTGCTCTAAAAAAGTCTTTAAAAAGAAATTAAAAGAATATATATTATCTAGACTATGTAAATTATCTAGACCATATAATATAGTCTAGATACTCTAAACTCAAGACTCTCAACTGGGAGCCATATAACCATTCTGACCACTGTTTAAAAAAAAAAAAAAATTTGTTTAAACAGACTTTAAACGATCTGGAACTTTAAGATGCTTTTTTAAAATCTAGTAGTTATTAGGAGGGCACTATGGATACCATTCCTTTATTTAATAGGCCTTGTGCTTGTACTCTCTGAAAACTTAAAATGATTTTTAAGAAAAATATTATTAAATAACTTGAAAATATTTAGTTGTTAAATTCACTTGCCTAAGATTTATCTAACTTCAAAGTTTAGTCACTTCTAAAACTAGTGTTAAAAAGCAAACATTTTTCTTGTCTTCAACTAATCTAAAATAATCCTGGCATTACCTTTGGATGACCTCTCAGATTTATTTTTCAGTGTAGTACTTGTGCTGCCCTTGTCAGCTCTACGTAAAAGAAAGAAGAAAGCCATTGTGATTTACCCTATAAAGAATTCCCATAAAATTACAGAGCAGTCAACCATACTGCCTGCTGAGATGTGGCAGTCTTGTCATTAAAGATGAAATTTTAACCTGAAAGCGCAAGAGTTGAATGTGTTTTTCACACTTTGAAAACTGATAGGCTGAAGAACCTATATATTAGATCATGATGTCCAGAGATACATTAAAATAATTACAATAAACCCAACTGCTATTTTGATACAGATTTTGAAAAGGAGTTTTAAAATAGCAGCCCATGGTGCTCTATTGACTAACTCTAATATCTAAAAGACATGGAAAATGGAAGTACACATAAAATCTGGTCATGCCCATCACAATGAAATTTCAATCAGTAAGAGTATTTAGGCGATGTGTTTGTGTACACACCTGCACGTTACCAGTGTGGTATTCTACACTTAATTTCCTCAAAAACTGAAGATTAATCTGAAAATCCATTTTGTTGCCAATCCCTTTTGTTACTGAAAATCCACCCAGGGACACCTGGATGGCTCAGTCAGTTAAGCATCCTCTGGCTCTTGGGCTCTTGATTTCTCCTCAGGTCACGACCTCTGGGTTGTGAGATTGAGCCCCTGGACGGCTTCTGGGCTGGACATGGAGTCTACTTGAGATTCTTTCTCTGCCCCTCCCTCCACCTTTTTAAAAAATCCACAGGGGCGCCTGGGTGGCTCAGTGCATTAAAGCCTCTGCCTTCGGCTCAGGTCATGATCCCGGGGTCCTGGGATAGAGCCCCGCATCGGGCTCTCTGCTCAGTGGGGAGTCTGCTTCCCCCTCTCTCTCTGCCTGCCTCTCTGCCTACTTGAGATCTCTGTCAAATAAATAAATAAAATCTTTTAAAAAATTATTTATAAAAAAATCCACATAGAATATTAGTCTATATTCTTATCCACTATGGTAAAAAGGACAAGCAGTGTAATGTAATAAAAAGGGTACCAGATTTGTCATTGAAAGATTCAGGTCTGTATCATTACCCTGTGGAAAAAGCTCATTATACTGGGTATGTTTAGTCAGAGGTAAAAATGAATAAATGGGACTAGCTTGGTTTTTAAAGGTACTTGTTATAGTCACCTATGTTT
>NC_081557.1:115171643-115207593 GCF_022355385.1 Mustela nigripes | reverse complement strand
TGTGTGTGTGTGTGTGTGTGTGTGTGTGTGTGTGTGTGTGTGTGTGTGTTTTAAGATTTTATTTGACAGAGAGAGAGCACAAGTAAGGGGAGCAGCAGACACAGGCTCCCAGTTGAGCAGGGAGCCCAAGACCCTGGGATTATGACCCAAGCTGAAGGTAGCCACTTAATCGACTGAGCCACCATGGCACCCCACACCTATGTATCTTTTGCATGCCCAGACTCATAGATTTTTACCTCAGCAGATCTAATGGTGGTACAGACAGGAATGTATAATTTGAAATTGAGGTGTTTCTAGACAAGCATCCTCAGATTAAGAACCCTTAGAATTGGTTAGTTTCAATACAAGGACAAAGTAAAACACAACAAATTTAGAAAACGATCTGTGATTACTGAACACTTAAAATATAGGCTAGTCCAACTTAAGATGAGCTGTAATTATAAAATACACACCTTTCAATGGAAAAAAATTTGAAGGATCTCAATTTTTTTTTTTTTTACATTGAATACATGCTGAACAGAACACTGGATATATTAAGCTAAATAAAGTATGTTAAAATTAATTTCAGCTGGGTTTTCAAAACTTTTCAATGTGTCTACTAGAAACTTTGAATTGTGTGACCTGCATTTGTTTTTCTGTTGGACAGCATCAGAATAGAGTTTCAATGAAGTATGTTCTACAGAAAATATTTAATTTTTAACATTTCAATTTTTGTTGAAGAATCAAAAAGAATAAGACTAATAAAACAAATATAAAAGGAAAAAGAATAAAGGTGATTTTCTGCTCTCCTTGGCTCCTGATAAAGATTTGGGCACAGGTTACCATTTTTCATTTTGCTCTAGGTAGGTTTATGAAAGAGTCCGTGTATGTGAGTTTTCCAGCCGTTGAAATTCTATCTACCTCAAACACATGCTCCATGCCCACAGGGACTCCAAAGTATAGGTTTCCTGGCATCCTTCCTGCCAGGAAACAACTGCTCATTCTTCTGGCTGGAATGAGTCATGTTGATGCTGCAATGTTTCTGTGTAAGGATAATTAAATATTTCTTGTCAGGTGCCCAGTTCTGCCTGAGCACAGAGGTATGCAAGGTCAGGAACTTTCTGTGCTGGTCCCCTATGGGGGAACGCTAAGGATGGGTTGGCAGATGGGGTGAGAAAGGAACCTGATGAAATGGCCCCAGGGCATCTACACATTCCTGAAGTGATTCAGGAGGCTGGGTGAGACTGCCAGAGATGGGGAGAGCAAGTGAGGTATGGGGAGGGGGGGGGTGGAAGGAGGGGGTCTATTGGCAGGTACCAGAGAGGGGAAGCCCACCTGTAGTATTAACAGTGAAATTGGCTACATGATTATTTTCCTTTTGGCTCCAAGTAACTACACAAACACTGGTCAGTGAGATATATATGTTCACAGAATCAGAGCGGAGTTAAGGGTTACTGGCAATGTACTGCATTTTCTAATTCTAGTCTTGGGAGCAAGTGAGACTCGTTCTGGACAAGGAACTAATGTAACACAGAAGTTCTACTTCTCCAGTTCAGCTAGGAAAAAAAAAAAAAATACCAAAGAGTCCTAAGAGCTAAGAAATGGGTTGGCCAAAGCAACTTCATTCAAAATGTATAATAATATGGCCCACTTTTCTTCTTACTGAAGGAAAGACAAAACATATCAGCTAAGAATATATTTCAAAAGAAGAACAATGATGTTACGGTATGTGGGGGGAGAACTGCCCTCCAGATATTAAAATAAATTTTGAAATAAAGAAGTTTGGCACCAGTATAGATAAAGATTAATGAATCAAAGTTCACAAAGAGACACAAATGTATAAAAGAAACTAAGTATTTAGGGACACCTGGGTGGCTCAGTCAGTTAAGCATCTGGTTCTTGATCTTGGCTCAAGTTAAGATGGCAGTGTCCTGAGATTGAGCCCTGCATTGGGTTCCACGTTGCACGCAGTGCCTACCTAGGATTTTCTCTCTCCCCCTCTCTCTGCTCTGCTCCCTGCTCACGTTCTCGCACTCTCTTAAAAACAAACAAACAAAACAAAACAAAAAATAAAAAGTACTTAATAAAAGCTGGTACTTCAAAATTTTATTATTTAATAAATGATACTGGAGGAACTGGCTAACCATTTGGACAAAAGTTAGATTTCTAAACCATTCCACCACCAAAATAAACTCTAGAAATTAATAAAGATTTAAATGTAAGAAAGAATTCATAGAAATACTGAAAGGAAACAATCCTAAATTGAAAAAGGACTTCCTACACATGGCACCAAAGGTAGAAACCAAAAGAAATCATTAGTAGGTTTGATTATAGAAAAAAAAAATGTTTAATTCTCTGTCCAAAGCCACTGTAAAATTAAGGTGGAGATGGCAGGCTAGCTAGGCATGTTCTCATCTTTCTGAGAACTCCATTTAATCAAAAGATATAAGGAAGGAAACTTGTAACCGGCAAGAGAAAGGCCTAAGCAGAAACAGAGTCTTTCTAGAAGACAGGAAGCAAAGGAGAGCGGGCTAGGAGATGAACCAGGCTGAGAGAGAGACAGTAGAGATGGATGCCAGTCCTGTGAGGACCTCAGAGGAGAGGGAAACTTCTGGAAAAGCTCTGGTCTCAGAATCCCTAGGTGTAGATGGGGAAAGACAGTAGGCCCATAGGGTAGAGATGCTAATATTCTTATTTTATAAAGTGGGGGTCAAGAGAGGCTGATAATGGAATATAAAATGAGGAGAGTTATTTTGAGGGCACCTGGGTGGCTCAGTCGTTAAGCATCTGCCTTTGGCTTAGGCCATGATCTCAGGGTCCTGGGATCAAGGCCCACATCAGGCTCCCTGCTCGGCAGGAAGCCTATTTCTCCCTCTCTGCTCCTCCCCCTGCTTGTGTTCCCACTCTCTGTCTCTGTCAAATAAGAAAATAAAATCTTTAAAAAAAAAAAGAAGAAGAAGAGTTATTTTGAGTCATAAAGCTAAAGAGGAGAACACCTAAAAATCCCAACTTTTGGTAGAATGAGAGGTAAACAGAAAAGGACAGGCCAAATTTGCATCTTTTTTATATCAAGGAGCAAATAGAAATTTTCCATTGTTAAATCAAAAATAGGAAAAACTGCCTATTTTCTAGTGCTATTAGAGAAACAATATAGACCGTACTTTTTCACTTTTACCTATTTATATCTTTAACCATGATAATACTTTAAATTTAAAATACCAAAACAAAAAAAAATGAAAGACAAAAAGCTGGGGAAATATTTATAATATAGCAACAAATATTTATAATATGGCAACCAAAGTGTTAATATTCTTCAATCCTAGCCACCCCATCCCACCCACACAAAACAAACAAACAAAAAACCTCTTGCACATTTTTAGGAAAAAATAAACACCTATAGAAAGGAATGGGGAAAAACATAAGCAGGAAATTTTAAAAAGATAACATTCAAATTTTAAAAAGATGATATTCAAATGGTTAATAAAAATGATGCTTGATCATATTAGTATTTTAAAAACACTAAGATTTCATTACCTATAAAATTGACAAAATATGAAATAATATCCAGCATTAATGAGGTTTTCATTTATTAGTAAGAGTAAACTTATACAGTATAACCTTTGCAAAAGGCATACCTTTGGACCCAACAATTAAAATTCTAGAAATCTGGAGTGCCTGGATGGCTCAGCTGGTAGAGCATGCGACTCTTGATCCCAGGGTTGTGAGCTCAAGCCCCATGCTGGGAGTGGAGCCTATTTTATTTCTTTTTTAAAGGTTTTACTTATTTTAGAGAGAGGGAGCATGGGGTGGTGGGGCGGTGGAGGAGGGAGATGGACAAGCACATTCCACACTGAGCACAAAGCCATACACAGCGCTCGATCCCACAACCCTGAGACCATAGCCTAAGGTGAAATCAAGAGCTGGACACTCAACCAGCTGAACCACCCAGGCACCCCGAGCCTATTTTTAAAAAAAGAAAAGAAAAGAAAAGAAAAGAGAGATGGCTGGGTGGCTCAGTCAGTTGAGCACCTGCCTTTGGCTCCAGTCATGATCCCAGGGTCCTGGTATCCAGTCCCATGTTAGGCTCCTTGCCCAACGGGAAGCCTGCTTCTCCCTCTGCCTGCCACTCCCTCTGCTTGTGTTCTCTAATAAATAAACAAAATCTTTAAAAGAAAGAAAAAGACAATTCTAAATATCTATGCTGAGGAAATCATAAGGTGATGGATGGAAGCTACTCTTCTCATGTATTACTTTGAAGATAAAGAAACCAGGAAGAAAGGGTGAAAACACAGTATTAAGAATTTGTGTACAAAATTAGCTACAACTCTTACCACTCAACTATTTACAAGAGCAGAGAGGTGGGAAACAACCCAAATAGAGGTTTGAGTTAATAACTTTACTTTTACTTCTAAATAATTTAGTAAGTATAATGATATGGAAGATATAGTTTTAAGAGAAAAACCCTGAGGAACTACAAATATAAAATGAGCCACACACCCTTTTTTGATAGTGTTTATATATTCTGCATGAAAAAATATATACACTGATGTGGGAAATGTTAGAGTATATATCAAAATTTAGCAAGTTATCCTCGGGTGGTTAAGTCATTCTTATTTTATTCTTCTTTGAATTTTCTACAAAAATTTATTCTTTTGAACTGAGAAAAAAAGCCTTTATGATGGGACAACTCTCCTGTCAAGATCACTTTCATTTTGGGGTAGGAGGCCCATGAACAGCTCCGGTGACAAAGACAGGGGATCCCCTTTGGAGAAACTCGAGCCCACTACAGTGGTACTGAAAACAGTTGTAACTGACACAGCTGTAAGAAAGAAGGAAAAGGCAAGTCACATTCTAGACTCAAGGACCCATATGAGGCAACACAGAAAGACGGCAGACACTGAGTCCATTTGGTAAACCCCAGCAGTGAGGGGTAGTTGCTGTAAACGGGGAAGCTGGCGATGGCCACAGTGATAGACAGCAAAGCACCCCCTTCCACAGGGCCCCCAAGTAGCCACAACAGCAGTTTCCAATGCACCGGAGAGGCTGTGTCACATCTTGGCTGCAAACTGAGTTTTCTAAATCCGGAACTACTTAGTGGGAGGGAGACCTTGGACTGGAAACTAAGGGCAATCTGTGTTCACCCCACCCACCCCTCTAGCCACAGGCCTCCTGGGGCCAGTATGCGCTGCACAGATGGAAGAAGCAAAACTCCCCCTCATTCTTCCGTACTCTTTTCTACTTCCCATTTCTTAGAACATCAGAGAGGCAGAAAATTCTTGAACCTGAAGATGAGTCTGAGAGTCCAGGTCCACACAGTGGAAGGAAGCAGACTTTGAATCAGAAAGATGAGGTCTCAAACTTGGCTCTAGTGCTGCAAGGTTTTGTGACTGGCAACAGAGGCCATCTACCTTCATCTGTCAGTTTGGGATCATGACGGTACCTATCTCAACGGGATGCCAGGAAATAAAAACAAGCTCCTCCCTGGTTCGTATCCAACACAAGGACAGCCTTTACTTGGAAATACCAGGCAGGAGCCAAGTCAAGGGTCCCATCAGACTGTGCAACAAAAGCTGTAACTAGCCAGGAAAAAAAGTTGTTGGGAGCTGGAACGGGTGGGGCAGCCTTCCCAGAAGAGGATTTGAACTAGACTTTGACAGCAAGGTAAGGACTGAAGAGGTAGGAAACAAAGTAAAGAAGGGGTAGTCCCAGAAAACACGACTGCAGGATCAAGGGCAGGAAGACAGACCCAATCCCTCTGTACATGATTTTTCAGGCTCTAATCACTGTAGATCTGCACTAGGCTTAGGAACTCACCGGCTAAGGAAGAAGCTACTTCTGCCTACCATGAATGTCTGGTGCAGGGCTAGACCCACAATGATCTGAGCTTCTCTTCCAGAGAGAATGCTCATTCACGCCAGCAGTCTGTGTAGCCCAGCAGTAAAGATGAACCAGGAAAAGCCCTTTTAAAAGGCTTGCTTCTCAAGGTTTTGGAAATATAGGAGTGTTTCCCTTTGGCAAAAATGAAAACAGTTGATATCGTACAGTATCAAGTTTGCTATGAAAGAGCAATATCACCATCAGAAAGAAGAAAGAAAAATCAATGCATATTATGAACTTGAAAATCAGACTTCCTAATAAACAATTCATAAAGACAGGATCTGCTGTTTTCGTTCAGAAAGATCTTCCTCTCTTCCTCTCTTTAGAAGTGTAAGATCAGACATCCACTTACAATAGGACTGTCACTTTTCTCCAAACATCAAAACCCACTAAGAGACACAGAAGTCTGGAAATTCTCTGCCTTCCTATTAAGGAAAGGCTGAGAGTGGCATCCTAATGAGAGCTGATGAAAAGATCTTTGCAGGGTTCTGGACAACCTGGCTAAAGCATGACGAGGCACTCTAAGCCAATTAACATGGAAGGTTGTAGGACACAATCAGCAATTACCAGAAAAAGGGTACTCTTGCTAAGATGTCCTATTTGATATCACTTGTTAGTCATATCCCCTGAATGCGAGCTGGCATTTTCATTAAGTTAATACAATGTTGAATTGAATCCTATAGAATGAAGATGACTTACTAGTTGGGCTCAATATAGAAATAGAATATAACCCAGTTCTCTTTGCTCAAAATAGATTGCATTCTAGTCATACAAATAGCTGTGAATTCGTTCAGAGCACTTAAGTTTTCTTCTTTATTTTTATCTGGATTCCGTAAGGCAGCAAAGGTGCATTTGGAACAGCATGTACTCTGCAATCAATCATAGGAGGGTTTGTATTAATATTTGGCTCTTCAGTTTCTAGGTGGGTAAATTTGGTCAGGTTTGTAATTATTTAATTAAATAATTCTACCACATACTGAAAAGAATATGAGGTAGTCCATCTAAAAACGTGTCCTAAAAATACAATTTTTAAAATATTAAGCAAAAAGGCGAAATGAAGGCAAGAAAGTGAGGGGAAAAAAGAAATAGAAAATGCCTTCTAGGGGAACGTGGCAGATGGAACATGCAAAGCTTGGTCTTGGGGTTATGAGCTTGTACCCCAAGCTGGATATAGAGATTACTTAAAAATGAAACCTTAATTTTTTTTTCATTCTAATAGGTGTTACACCATTGTTAAGAGTAAGCAAAAACTTTAGCTTTGAACTTTAAAAACATTAAAACCAAGTCAAAATAGTAATTCACAAAGCCATCAGGCAACTACTCAATCTGAACAAATTTGGAATGGATCACAGATCTTGAAGTTTTATGTTAAGAATCATATCCTCTATGAAAACACCTACCATATAGTTATCTGTCTCATAAATGTTCTTCCTTTGTTTTCACTTAAGATTTTCTGTGATACATCTATTTTAAGCTGAGGTTCAAAAATGGTATTTGAGAAATGCTCCTCTAATCTCTCTCTCATTTGGAATATTACTTTTGTTTCACTGAAAAAAAAGTAGCACTTTTTTTCTACCATATAGACTTTTGGGACTCTAGAATCTTGTACTTAAAAAAAAAATGGAAAGAACTGTATCCTACAAGATCTATTTCCTGCAACATCCTTTATGAGTACATATTTACCTCCCACTCCTTAGCATACTCTAAAGACCAGATAGACATAAATAAAAAAAGAATACATAAGACTGCTATTAGCAAGCTATGGAGAATATATGCTATTCAAATAGCTAGAATATCACAGTCTTGCACATGGAATCCTAAAATAATATGTAGGAGGTTGTCAGCTCTTTGATATTAGTGTGTTAATTAGGATTCCCTGGAATAAAATGGTATGTCAAGTGAGATATTCATTTTTTTCTTTTATTTTTTAAAGAATAGAAACCTACAGATTTTAGAAAGCAGTATCCAAGAACAAAGTGGTCTTAGAACATGGGAGCATGTTTTAAAAATAGTTTTAAAACAGATTAATCTCACTGGCTTTCTTTCTGCCTTAAATAATCAAGGGAAAAATCTGGCTCTCTGTAATGGAAAGACCTGACATTTTCGTTCTCCTGGCATAAAACTGTCATGTTGCAAAAGGTGAGTGACTTTCAATGAACGCAATTAGATTAATTCCAAAGGGCTGCTACGGAAGTTAGATATATAACTGGTTAGCTAAATCGCTTCTTCCATGTACAAAATAGAAGTTTAATAATTTCTTTAGCTTTATAAAAATCTCTCATTTTATCTAAATGGTTAGGGAATGAATTATTCAGGTTATGAATGTTTGCAGCCACTGGGCCTTTCTTATTTTATACAGGGATTGCTAATTTTTTAAGAATTAGAAATCAACATAATGCTAGGATGCCTGGGTGGCTCAGTCAGTTAAGCATCTGCCTTTGGCTCAGGTCATGATCCCAGGGCCTGGGATCAAGTCCTGCATCAGGCTCCCTGCTCTAGTGGGGAGCCTGCTTGTGCACTCGCACTCTCTGACAAATAAAATCAAAGAAACCAATAAAATGCTAAAATTATTGCAAATAAATTGTAACTTTTATTTATTTAGAAGGAACACGGTGAATCTTATAGTGCCTTGTCACTTGTGATGATCCATTACTATTCTAGAACTATGATTCTCATCTAACCTAATCCAAGAAGTGGTGGACTGCAGATTCTGATTTGTTCCTTCCTACCCTTCACCCTTGCCCAAAATGAAAGACAATCTGACTTAAGGCTTACAAACCCTTAGAAAACATTTCATTGTTAAAAAAGGTAACTTGGATAGAAAGTAGACAAATGGCGCCTGGGTGCTTCAGTTGGTTAAGTGACTGACTCTTGGTTTCAGCTCAGGTCATGGTCTCATGGTGGGGGTGAGATCCAGCCCTGTGTATGGGAGCCACACGCAGCAGGAAATCTGCGTGAAGATTCTCTCCCTCTGCCCCTTCCCCACTCACGAGGGCTAACTCTCTCAAATACATAAATCAATATGAAAAAGGAAAGAAAGAAAAGTCAATGAAGCAACTTTTAATCTCCTTTGCTGGGTAAGGACAGTTCATACGTGGTGGGTGATCACTATAGGATTCTCATGGGCAAGCCTGGGCCCTATTAGGAGGGGACGAAAGCTATCCAGGCATCTGGACTGTGCCATGTGGGGCACTAGGTAGTCTACTATAATGATGTCACCATTACCTTCTGATGATGGGGACAGCAATATGACAATGACTGTGCTAGGAATAGCACACCATCGTCATCTATTTTAGCAAGTGGGCCTACATTACAGGCACTATTCTAAGAACACTGCAGATACTAATGGCCCGCTGAAAGAAACACCACAGGGTTCCTAATATGCCATCACAGAGGCTCAGTAACTTATGGGAGGCTTTAAAGCGAGTGTGAGGCAGAGCTGAGATTTGAACCTAGGCAGTCGGACTCCCTCTTGCCTCAGCCACAATATGCTGCCTCCATTGTACAACCTAGCCCTTGTCCCCTAAATGTTGAATCCTTCTCCTTTGAAAGACTCTCTTCCTTAAAACAGAACTGTGCGGGTGCCTGGGTGGCTCAGTGGGTTAAGCCGCTGCCTTCGGCTCAGGTCGAGATCTCAGGATCCTGGGATGGAGTCCCGCATCGGGCTCTCTGCTCAACAGGGAGCCTGCTTCCCTCTCTCTCTCTCTCTCTCTCTGCCTGCCTCTCTGTCTACTGTGATCTCTGTCTGTCAAATAAAATCTTAAAAAAATAAATAAATAAAACAGAACTGTGCTCTCTGTGTCTGTAGCACAGAGTACCTAGCACACAATGCTCAACAGAGATTAAATATATATCATGCATGCAAAATCGGGATTACAAAATCCTTCTTACATGTATTTCTTTGCCTTTATTCTCCTCAAAATGTGCTCCAGAAAACACGAATCCCTTTTCAGATTCTCTGCCTAGAAGATCCTACCCTCCAAGATTTTTGCAAGTCTACTTCTGTTGCCTCACCCCATTTACCTTTCAGACTCTGGCTCAAACAGCCCCTTTCTAGAGACCTTTTATGACCATCGATCAAAAGGAGTTCTCACCTCTCACCCACAGCACTCACACGGCTTTAAGATGTCCAGAGTATTCATCGTTATCTGAAATCATCATTTCACTCTTTACCTGTCTCTTCCCTAGCCCTCCCAGAGGCAGCCTACGACAGGGTCTGAACGCAGCAAGTTCTCAAACAGTATTTACTGAACTAACAGGGCTAAAGTTAAGTAAATTTCTTCAAGACTTTTCAGACTTGTGACTCCTTAAAGGGGTGGGGGACTAGTAAACAGTTTTTGCTACACCTGTCTGGCCATGGGAATTTATTTTTTATTATTTTTTATTAAAAAAATTTTATTCATTTATTTGACACAGAGAGAGAGATCACAAGTAGGCAGAGAAGCAGGCAGAGAGAGAGGGGGAAGCAGGCTCTGCACCAAGCAGAGAGCCCAATGCAGGGCTCGATCCCAGGACCCTGAGATCATGACTTGAGCTGAAGGCAGAGGCTTTAACCCACTAAGCCACCCAGGCGCCCCGTGAATTTTTTATTTTTAACGGAGCCCCTCACAGGGGGACACTCCAGGAAGCACCACAGAGAGAGATCTACTCTGAGAGATTCTGGATGCTGCTTTAAGAAGTGGCCTTCTCCCCAAGCCTTTTTTCACTAAAGGAACAGGTTCAGTAAGGTCACTGAAGCAAGTCAGCAGCAATGTAAAGAAAGAATTTAGGGTCACAAAGCTGAAAACTAACTTATTTATGTATCTCCCACTTGATAAACTTCCCACCTAACCTTGATGAACCTCCCCTTTCTCACATTTTTATTAATCTGAAAACTCAAAACCAACCAAAGAAAGGAGGGCTTTCCCTTTAGATAATTTTCTGAAGGGGGAGAACAAATAATAGTAGCCAAAGGCAGGGAAGAATATTTTATTCTTGACTAAAAGTATTGGCTCGTACATGCCACATCCTTGCATTATTTTCCATCATTGTGAAGTTATGAAAACTAGGGTTAAGTTAGGGTTTATATTCCTGGAGACCACTTCTCACTTTCATCCTCTAATTCCTCACATGCACAGAGCCCTGGGCTTCTGCTACACCCAACTATATCTGCTTCCTTCCCCCAACGACTCCCCAGAATGGAAGGGAGGCCAGGAACCATAACACGGAAACATGCATTAAGCAGTGTTTAATCCTCTTGGCAGCTCTGTGAGATGGGACAATCTCCATTTTACAGATCATGAGGGTAAGGCTCTGAAAGATTAAGTCACATACTCTATTACACCTGAGAACTAAGATAAACCAGGGCTCAAATTCGGAACTTTCTGGCTCCAAAGCCCATCCATCCCCCACTGTTGAACACTGATGTGCAATATCATCTCCCAGCTTCTCTTCAGCCAGAGCCTGAACATGCCTAGGGCCTGGGCTTTGGGATGACCCCGAGCGAGATGTGGCCAGCCAAGATGGAGCACAGGGAGAGGATCACGCATTCCCCCTCATGCTTATACTGCAGGGTGTACAAGACCTATATAACAATAAACTGTGTCCAGAGTGTATTATGTGACACCATTAGGTCCTATGAATTGAAGCTCAAAACAAACAAACAAACAAAACAACAACAACAAAAAAAACCCTTTGACAAGTAATACAACCATTTTTCATCCCTTTAGGAGATAAGACTGGAGAAAGAAGAGAAAGGTCTTCTCCATATTTCTGATTAAAGGTGATTAGGAAATGAATTACTTTTATCATAAAAGTCTGGTCCGTGGCTTATCGAAGCCACTCCTATGCTTTCTTTTCCCCCACACACATAAAATTTCTTTATTGTTCTAAGAGAACATGTTATAATAGGCTCCAGATGCAACATAAATTTATAAAAGCTTGAATTACAGAAATCCTGCAGAGCAGTACTATTTGGTTTAAGACAAGAATACAATTTCAGTGATAAGAGTCTGAAACTCTGGGGTTACTTTCCAGAGTTTGTAAAAAGGCAGCATTCACGGAATTAGATCCCTACTATCCATATCATCTTGATAATACCGAATGATGGGGTTCCTTCTGTTTCCCTTCCCTCCCCAAAAAAGGATCTAAAAATTTCACCTTCTTTGAAACACATATACCTCTCAAATGTACCTCTGACTGTCCCAGCAAAGAACCCAACTTTGATATGCTTCTATCTGATATTTAAACAAACGGAATAAAGGACAATAATGTTCAAGAAGCAAAGCAAAGTACCAACATGGAAAGGGCTCAGAGGTTAAGCCCATTACACAATGGCACCATAATCACCAAATTTGTTTTCATGAAACCAAACAACAATCTTCATAGTACCAACTAGTAATGCCTATACCTGCTCCAAAATCCAAGTTCTTTTAATTTTTTTTTTAAAGATTTTATTTATTTGTCAGAGACAGAGGGAGAGAGAGCGAGCGAGCACAGGCAGGCAGACAGGCAGGCAGAGGCAGAGGGAGAAGCAGGCTCCCTGCTGAGCAAGGAGCCCGATGTGGGACTCGATCCCAGGACCCTGGGATCATGACCTGAGCCAAAGGCAGCTGCTTAACCAACTAAGCCACCCAGGCATCCCAAGTTCTTTTAAAAGGTCATGTGGAACACCTAAAATGTTTTCACTTTAAACAACAGCTTGAACATTTTTCAACTTTGGATTCTCTCCATCAGTAAAATATGAACTAGGAAACTGTAATCCAGCTTTATATAATTTGATGTAATGCACTAAGGGTTAATTTTTTTCCTATTAATTAGGGAATTAACAATAAGTATCTCATTCACACTTGAAAACAGTTATTCATAATTTCCATTACCAATTTGAAGGCAGTTTCAGTTACTCTTTGTACAACATCAGTAAGAGGTGCGTTTTAGTATTAGGGCTTAAATTAAAACATCAATCGAAGCCACATGGTGATGTGTATTCTTTTCCCTCATTAAGTCCCATGTGACATTTTTGAAAGCTTCTTTGGATTCCATGCCAGATCTAGTGTCTACTGTCTAAAAGACTACACATCCAGGAAACCAAACATAAGTTCTTTACCTATCTCATCCAAGTCATCAATTTAATTTAAACAGCTGTTTAAGAGGAACAACTTTCATAGAAAGCATAGAACAGAAATTCTTAATGGTCATTACAGATTGTCCAAAGAGATTCATCAGGATAAGGACAACTCTGCTCCTACACTGAGAAATTGTCTTCAGGATCCAATGTTTCTAGAGAAGAAAATATGTTTTTGGACTACACTCCCGATACTGAAGGCAAAGGGAAGGGGGTGTTTTTATGCCACTCTCGTTCCTTTGTAGAATGATGCTAGGATCCTGGAAGAGTTATCAAGTTTACCCCAGAGAAGGTGGAGAACCAATTCAAGCACTTAAATGCCTGCTGGAATGGAAAGGTATTAAGTTCAGAGTACAGTTCCAAATACGAAATTCACTTCAAAGTTAGCCTAGAACGAAAACCAATCACAGATCCCCTTCCATTTTTGGAAGATCGTTCTGTCTATCCATGCTATAGATCATTTCAGTAGGCTTCAAGAAAAAAAACCAATTTTAATTACAAATACTCCAAGATGAGTCTGAACAAGTAAAAATAATTAAAGTTTAAGAGGTATGACACACTTGTTGAATGACACTTTATTAAATCCACACTCAATTCCAAATCTCAAAGACAGCCTTTGTATTTTGGTCTTGAAATTAAAGGAAATAAGTGGCTTTATAAATACTTTGTGTGTTATGAAACCAAATTTTATGAACAAGTAGGAGTTTTCGTTACTCAGCCAGCACTAAAAATCAACCTCTGCTACTTAGCCACTGATTCTAGGTTGAAAGTTAGCTAAGGGGATCTAAGCTAGAAGTTCCCGGGTTTACAAAACCTTTTGTTGATCTCTTCAATCGCAACAAAAAATGGAGAGAATGTTCTCAGGGTTCAGATTAGATGCTCCTATGGCTAAAAGCCAGATTATATTTATCTCCTGTAAAATAAAATCTTAATCAAAGACTCACATGAAACCACCTCCCAAAAAGTAATTAGATTCAAAACCTGATATTAGTTTCATTTTATCATCAGCAAACATCATCTCTTCCTGTTTCTGAAAATAATGAAACCTTAAATTTACCCTCAAAGCTATGGAATATTACTGGGATTATGAAAGTGTTGGCAAACAAAATTCCCAACAGCTTTCCAGTTCTTAAAAGTTGCAATGCGCTGTATACTAACCCTAGGGCAATAAGACAGGCTTTTCACATTGATAAGAAAATTGCCTACTTTAAATTTAAATGCCCCTTAAAACAACCCAAGGCTTCTATAAATACTGTATATTAACATACTATATTAAATCTGACAATAAGAACTCCAATTAGTTTACATCATAAGTCTCTTTAACATTCTATTATCTCTTAATGCTTTTAACATTCTGTAAAGTGAATACAGTAAAATAATGAAGTCATGAAGCAATTAGTTGAGCCATTAAGGAAATATTTAATTGGTTCCTAGACTATCAAAAAGAACTTAAATCCATTTACAAATAGGAAAGTTGAAAACTAAGTCTAATTGCTTTCATAGTACAATTCTATAACTATCTAGCATATGAACAAAATTTATATGAACCCAAAACTCAGAGTAAACAGCAATAAATTATTACTATTGTTAACTACTGAACATGTTTAGTCTTTTTTTTTTTTTTTTTAACTTAATGGTCTACAGTTTTTGGTCCAATCATCTATTTCATAAGCCACTCAGATACCTCCCTAGTAAATGACTAAATTTATTTCAAAGAAATCAAGTTAAAATGATATTTTTCCTTAGCAAGGAAAAAAATGCATATATATGTAAACTTTTACATATATAATTATATATATATAAAGTTTAGGGATTTTGATTAAAGAAAATGTACTCATCAGGAATAGACTAAAAGCTAACAAATTTGGGGAGTTATGAATTCCTTTTTTCTATTTTGTTTGCCCTCTGGGTTATCATTCATTTACACAGAAATTTCTCCAAATTTCATATTATACATACTACAGAGAGTCATACTATGTATCATAGTTAATGATTTTTTGTCAAAAAAAAAAAAAAAGGATAAAAAGGCAGACATCATAAATTCCAAAACAAGTTTTCCTTTTGTACAAAAACACGCTTCATCTTCCTTTATCACCACTCCTCAAAACAAATTCGAGGTGGGGGAAAAAGACAGTGGTAGCAATAGACATAAGGCCCTGGGGAAAACAACTTCCTCTATGTGACTTGAGGGCCCTACTCAAAATCTTCCCCTCTGGTTTATCTATGAAATGTCTATGATGGTAATTCCTTTAGGTTCAAGCAGGAGATTATTTCCATATGTTACTCTAACAATTTGTTATGCAAGATGCAGAAACCTACTTAAGTAAAAGGGCACTTACTGTAAGGATTCACGCAAATGTCACAGAACTTAATCTGCAGTTAGAATAGGCAGTCTCATGAAATTAGAAGGTCTTAAGGCAGAAGTAGTCCTTTTGTCTATCCCTCTCCAAATCTTTCTTCTCTGCTTCTAGAAACAAAGTCTACTTCATTCTTTTCTCTGATACTGGCCTCCTCAGCAAACTTTCAGGTTTCCCTCCCCCTTAATTTTACTTTGTATGGGACTTTGATGCTTAATAAGTTGACCATGGTGCAGTGCCTACAGACCAGCTCTGCATCATCTCTAGTAGACAACACCACATGACTCAAAAACCCCAGGACCAAAAATGTAGTTGATCTAGGTTAGATACCCCTGTTCCAATTACCTGTGTCTGTGGGACAGACCTCTCCTTTCCATGCCACGGATACAGACAGAGAACTGAGACCAGGACCTGCCTTAAGATGTTATGTCTTGGGGGCGCCTGGGTGGCTCAGTGGGTTAAACCGCTGCCTTCGGCTCAGGTCATGATCTCAGGGTTCTGGGATCGAGTCCCGCATCGGGCTCTTTGCTCAGCAGGGAGCCTGCTTCCTCCTCTCTCTCTGTCTGCCTCTCTGCCTACTTGTAATCTCGCTCTGTCAAATAAATAAATAAAATCTTTAAAAAAAAAAAAAAAGATGTTATGTCTTGAATTATGTTTTACAGAGGATATAATATTAACCACTGGCACAAACAGGAACATTGAGGGAGACAGGCTCAAGCAGGTGAATTTTTATTCTTTCTCTACAATTCTCTTCCCTATTTTTTTTTTTTTTTAGATTTATTTACTTTAGAGACAGAGTGCAAGCAGGACAGAGTGGGGGGTGGTAGAGGGAGAGATAAAGAGATAAAGAGAATCTCAAGCAGACTCCCCACAGAGTGTGGAGCCCAACATGGGGCTTGAGTCCATCTCCCTCAGAAACCAAGAGTCTGACGTTTAACTGACTAAGCCACCCAGATGCTCCAATTATGCTTCCTTTCAAGACAATGACAACAATTCAAGAACCTAACTGTGCACATAAAAGGGATATGGTAGCCGGGGCCAATCTTTCATTGCTTAGAGATTCTGATACTCAAGACAGCCTTTTCTAGGTAGGGAGGCTCACATACAGAAACTTGAAACTATTTTGTGAGGAACAACTAATATAAAAACAAATGAGCCAGCTCTGATTCGAAAGTAAAGTAAAATAGGAATTTTTATCTTATAAAGGTGACTGTCTCAGGAAGAACATGGCTAAAGTACAGAAAGTCACAATAGAGGGGGGCAGGAGGGAGGATCCCTATCAAATTCAAAATTCTGGAATAAGGAGAATCCCTTGAAGCCAAAACAAGGGCCTCCATACAGCTAACTGAATAATATTACTTCATACAGGAACTGGCAAATGTATGCCAAATGCCATTATAATAATTATTTCCTTCTTTCCCCTCAAATGTATAGTTTCTACTTGCTGCCCTCCCCCACAACACACACTTACACACCCTCAGCCGACTTTTGAGGATGAGCCAAAAGTTAATTCTCTTCCATGGGCCTGCTCTTTTCCACTTTCCAGGTACAATTCATTCTATCTTACTATTTAACGTATAATAATTCCCATTTGGCTTGTACCACAAACGAGGTTGTCACATCCCCGAGGACACAGACGATACCTTTAGCCATTTTTGCATCCTCCAAGGCCCAACACAATGCAAGACACCTAAAAAGTTCTATGTAGTTTTTAGTGAGTCACAGATACTAGAAATAAACTCAAAAAAGCCTCAAGGAAATGTGTAACAGTTTCATAACAGGCTTCCAAAGGAAAGAAAGGAAAATCTAAGCTGCATCCTTAACCCATAAGGATAAAGAATGAAAGTCATGCACTCTTGCATAAACACAGCTCTGGTACTTTGGTAAGAGTATCAGACTGGACAGACCACGGTTCGACTTAGTATACAAGTTAAGTGGCCCTCCTCAAAGAAAGCCTATGCTTGTCCATATTAAGAAGTCATATCTGTATAGCGTCCAGTCCAGATCTAACTAATTTTTCTCACAATATTATTTCACCCTAAAGCTTCCCACATGAACTTTCTAAAGTTCTAAAGTTTAAAGTTCTAAAGACTATGTCCAGTACTGTGTTGGCTATTAAATTATTGTGTCTCAGCACTAAACCCACTACACACACACACACCCCATTTTGTTTTCCTTCTATATTCTGCTTTGTGGTCTAGAACTCTGCAAACATCTCTCCTTTGCCAACTGCCTCTGTTACGCTTCACCAACAGGGGTCGTGAGAGAGACAGAAAGGCAGGCAGAACGGATTGCTTCTTTGTTTGCTGTCAAAGTTAGGGCACTGTGCCGGGGCAGCTGGAGTGATTCTAGCCTCTAGCACAATCCAACCCAGCTTCGTTACAGATTCCCCCAAAGCAGCCTCATTATATTCTGGAGATCCAACAGGCAGCTGGACAGGGTCCCACATGCTTCACCCAGAGATCTGAACCCCAGCTTGCTGGGCTTCCCGTGAGCTTCTAAACTCTGACAATCCCAACCTCTTCCTTTTTACCATGCCCTCACCGCTTGACCTCCCCTAGGTATGGCAGCTCTTTCAATCACTACCCCTGTGTTTTACTCTATATCCGAATTTTCCTTTTCAGTTCTCTAATACATCTTGCTCGCTGTTAGACCTACCTCTTTATACTATTATGCAAAAGCACAGATTTTTGCTAACTCCTCCAATGACACACACCCCTTCCGTGAATCCCTGACTGCCAACAGTAAAGTTTGGGGTCCAAGAGTGACTTTTTGGTAACACATCTTCATCAATCCCAAAACTCCATACCTTTTCTGTCTTTCTGATAGTGGACAGGGAGTTCAATGCAAAGAGTAGGGACTGTTACAGTTGGGGCGGGGGGAGACAAGAAACCACTGAATCTATTGTCAAATAAGCAAAAGAGGCAAAATTTTAATAATGATTCGATGTGATTTAAGTTTACTGAACATCTATAGCACAATCCGGTGATAATGGGTACAGAAGAGAAACTTAAAACCTAGTCCTGTTGATGTGAGTTTAGCAGACAAGTCTGAAAAGAATCTGGGATCAACAATCAAGTAATTCAAAAATAAATTTTGTGCTTGAGTGAGAAGACCAAACTTATTCCAGATACCAAGACCATGCTGATTTTTCTAGGGAGGGAGTTGGGTACGACTAAAAGTTAAGCTACAAGGGACTTTTCACCCCTGCTTTTACACTTTATTGAGAGAGACTTTTACAAACCTTATTTTAAACACTTACACACTATCAAGTTGTGGCGAAGACTTCTATAACTCCCCGACATTCTTCCTCACCTCTCCTCTCATATTAACCACCTCCTCCAACCTCTGACTCTTAGCTATGCAGATGGCACCCAGAATAAGGAGACATTTCCAATTTTCTTTTGACTACCTTTTGACCAGTGGAATGTGGCTGAACAGGATATGTACCTATGGAGAGAAGGAAACAAACTCCCCTTTCAGTTTCTTTCCTTCCTATTGCTAGAAAGTGGACAGGGTGGTGTAATCTCAGACCATGTAGAGGAGGGCAGCTCTCTAGGAATAACAGAAGAACAAGGGAGAAGGGGCATGGATCCCTGATGAGGTCACACAGGTCTATGAAGAGTTGCCAGATTCGTTTGGCTACTTACATCAGAGGGAAAAAAAAAATCTAACTTTCTGGATTTCTGCAATAGTCCAATCTATATTCTAATGGATATAAACCCCAAATATATAGTTACCACCCCTTAAAATTCACAGAGAGCCCACAAAACCAACTGATAACTGAACCATTGGTTTGCCCTTTTCATATTTCCCCAAAGAAGTTTGGGGGAGGGTGGTAGAAATTGCCATTTCCCAGCAGGTACCATTCAAAGACTTCCAGAGGCAGTTAGGCACTAAATAGAGTGAAAATAGTCAAAATAGATGATGTTAATTTTGTACACAATAGTGCCTTGGAGCAAAGAAAGACTATCCATAATTACTATAGGGAGTTTCTAAAAGAAAAGGTGGTGCTTTCGGTGCAAACCCTATTAGACTCATATTTTAAGCAGCATCACTCTATCTTGCCTATGCAGAAAAATTTACCCACATAACATACATGATACGGCTTTGGTTTTATGTGCCTGCAAAATATTTATAAAAGCATTTATTTGGTTTAGGGGACCTGTTTTGATATTTTGATGATGTGAAAGGAGTTTCTAGTAACTGAAACACAATTTATGCACTGGACACCTATTTCCATACCAACAGCAACTTGATATGAGTTATATTTAAAACCATTTGTCTTGCAACCAAAGTCAAGGAACCACTTATACTGAGATTCCCTGTATTAAAAAAATTCCTCAGTATATGGGCGCCTGGGTGGCTCAGTGGGTTAAAGCCTCTGCCTTTGACTCAGGTCATGATCCCAGAGTCCTGGGATCGAGTCCCACGTCGGGCTCTCTGCTCAGCAGGGGGCCTGCTTCCTCCTCTCTCTCTCTCTGCCTGCCGCTCTGCCTATTTGTGATCTCTGTCAAAAATGTTTAAAAAAGGGCGCCTGGGTGGCTCAGTGGGTTAAGCCGCTGCCTTCGGCTCAGGTCGTGATCTCAGGGTCCTGGGATCGAGTCCCGCATCGGGCTCTCTGCTCAGCAGGGAGCCTGCTTCCCTTCCTCTCTCTCTGCCTGCCTCTCCGCCTACTTGTGATTTCTGTCAAATAAATAAATAAAATCTTAAAAAAAAAAAAATTCCTCAGTATAAATACTTGTCAGAGTCACTGGACTGCTAAAGCAATGGAGAAAGATGTAGGTGACTCCAATGCAGGGGCTGTTGTAAGAAACCTATTTTAACTCGTCAGTAGGATTTTTCTGCCTTGTAAAGTGCTCACTGTGTCTGAAAATCTACAACAGAACTAAAGTCATTTTTGATAAACAGAGCAAGATCAGTGAGTTTGTGTCCCACTGGAAAGCAACACGGGGAGCAGGATTGCCAATGTCAGTATGAAATGATTACATGAGTTCAAGTTTGAGGATTAAGAATGAATGCAGGTCTCAGTAGGGGTCATGACCAGGAGACAATGAGTATTTGTCAACTGAACAAACCACTACTAGAACAACTTGGATCTCTTTTCTAGGACAACAGGACCGGCAGCTAATTAGCAGAGAACCAAGAGAGCACTACAGAACAGGACCTACCCTCAAGAAGCTGAAGACCAACTAGGAAAGCAGCTATGTACTAAAGAGTATTACACTCATTTATAGTCCTGTCCCATAATGATGAATCTATCTGAGCCTGGAGAGATCCAAGTGGACTAAAGTACTTAAGGAAAGCTTCAGAGAGGCTAAACCTGGATCGACCTTGAAGGATGGTATGATTTAGAACGTTGCATGAGGCCATGCCAACCGTGAACACATAAGTAACAGTCCAGCAGCAGAATTCAGCAGGTCCAGGCAGTTAAAGCCTTCCTCTGACATAGGTGCACCTACCCACAGGCATGAACCAGTAACATCACTCAAATAGCTCCCTTACTTTGATTCAGCTATTAGCCAACCATTCTCTCAGGATGCTGGAGCTCTTTACAGACCCAATCGGTGGCCAGGTCAATTTGGGAAAGATGAGCTAAAAAAAAAAAAAAAAAATCTTAAAATTTTATTTCCTGCAGGACTTTTCAGGGCTTCTAGCATACTTATGTGCCCTGTGGATCTCTGAGGGGGTGATAGGACATGCAACATTTCTCAACCCTACCGGCCCAAGAGCCCTTTGTAAAGGAACCCCCGTGGTTCACAGAGTATGGTGGTGGTACTGAATCCAGCCTGAGAGGGTGGGCTCTGCTACCAGCCTGGGTTTGAACTCTGGCCAGGTGACAGGCAAGGCACTGAACTTTCCTATTTCCCAAGCCACAAGGTTTCTCATCTATAAAATGTCAGAAGGCTAAATTGAGAATTTAAACACACCTAGCAGAGGGCATAGCAAGAATTCAATAAAAGTTCCTTATTAGTATTTGATGTTCAATTTTCACACTAGAATTCTGCTCCCACAGTGCTGACCTATTATGTTGCTAAATACAAGTTTAAACAAACAGACGGTGTGTGCTTAAAAGAAGATTCAAGGAAAATAAAAAGCCCTATCGCTGCACAGTGACATAGTATAGTCCAACAACACAATGACTAAAAAGAATACACAATGACTAAAAAGAAAGGGCATAATTTTCATCTTTAAATATGAAAATGGAACACAATATTTAAGAAAAATCCAGGAATGGCTGAGTTGAATTTGCAAGAAGACAACTTCTTTTTCACAACACAGAGACAAAAGAAACAAAATTAATAAAATCAAGAAAACAATGTATTTGCCACACCTCATAATTAACCCGATGGCAGTGACTTGGATTTCTTAGTACTTACTAAGCAGAAGTTTAAAAGCTCTGGAATGTTCCACAATCACAACTCAACATTAGGTTGGGGACTAGACTTCTGGGAAAAATAAGGAAGAGAGTGAAAATAAGTAGCTTCAATAGTTGCTCTCCCAGTTTTGTTCTCCCTCAGATCACTTGTTTCACTCCATTTAATGGGTATGTCAGCCAGAGGTACCCAAAATTATTTTAAACAGCAAAACTTAGAGTCAGACCTATTTTTTTTTTTAAAGAGGCAGGTGGGAAAACAATTTTGCACATATGGTGTACACAACAATTTGGAATCTGTAATTCTCAGCACACCAGTACTTTTTTTTTTCCTTCCTAAAATCCTCTTCCCTTAAACCATCTCCATGACTAATCAACCAGACGCTAAAAGGTGAGTTTACAAGACAATGTAGGTCCTAAAAATAATATATAAATTAAGATATTTCTAGAGTAAAATAAAAAAGGCAACCCACAAAGTCATGTATATGTAGTCTAGATCTACCCTTAAATTTGGACAAAAAATACACCAAACAGATTATAATTAGCTTTGAGTAAAATAAATTACAGTGGATTTAGTTTAATTGTTTACTTTTTAAAAAAATATTTTATTTATTTATTTAACACAGAGAGAGAGAGATCCCAAGCAGGCAGAGAGAAGGAAAGGGAAGCAGGCTCCCCACCGAGCAGAGAGCCCGACACGGGGCTTGATCCCAGGACCCTGAGACCATGGCCTGAGCCAAGGCAGAGGCTTAACCCACTGCCACCCAGGTGCCCCTGTTTTTTACTTTTTAACATTTTCTACAATGAATACATATTTATATACAGGAAAAAAGTATATTTTAAAATAGATTATTTATTTGGAAGAGTGAGATGGCACACATGAGTGGGGACAGAGGCAAAGGGCTCAATTCCAGGACCCTGAAACTATGACTTGAGCCAAAATGAAGAGTCACCGACTTAACTGACTGAGCCACCCAAGCAACCCCCAAAAGAGTATATTTTTAAAGTAAATAAACAATAGCATTTTCCTCTTTCCCTGTTTTAGAACATTGGTTCCTCGAAAAGACATAACTTTTAAGGCAAAAGTCAGTCTAGGAGAAAGACTCAGCCCCTTTCCATGAATTCATAACAAATTCGTGTAAGTATTTTTATTCTTTTAAGCACTCTTGAAACTATGTACAAATCGTTATACTCATCCAAGAAGGAAGAGAAAGAAGGGGCAACAACAGGTGTAAAACTGCAAGTCAAATGCTTTCCCAGGAGCTCTGGTAACCTCACCCTAAGGCAAACACAGGAATAGTGCCTTGTCTCCTTTACAGAAGAGGGAAAGGGGGCTCAGGGACGTCAAGTCACTAGGCCAAGCTCACGGAACAGTATTTATAACAGGACTCTAACTCCTGACAGAGTCCATGTGGACTTTTACTACACAAGGACATCAGTTTTTTTTTTTTTTTTTTTTTTTAAATCCACCTTGTTCTTGAGGAGCTACATGCCACAAAGTAATTTTAAACATAATAAAATGTCCCCAGGATATTTCGTTATTTATGGGGATTACTATTCAGTTATCAACCCGATTACTTTTTTAAAAGAAAAAACACGTACGTGGTTTAAATCCCTGTCTTTCCTACTCCCCACTGCCAACATGAATGACTGGTCCAAACCATGACCTTGTACTGTACAAGGCTCCTCGTCCTTTTATGCTGCACACGTTCCTTCCTCCCACACCTTCAAGCTCAAACTCCCTGCCCTTCCTAGTAAGGAGTACTGTAATCAACTTGAATGTACCTTCTCTAGGAATCTTGATTAATTATGGACTTAGGCATAGGCGTATGTTTTCCAAAATCTCAATGAGACAGTGACAAAAAAAAAACACCACTAAAATATCAGATTATTCCAAAACCTTGAGGGTGCTGAATCTCTCAAACCTAAACGGAGTTTCTGCCTCTTACTTGACTAGCAGGCAATTTATAGAACAACAAAAACTATTACAGTTCACAAAACAGCAAAATCAAAGATGGGCAGGCTCTAAGGCTCACTCAAGGAAATAAAAAACTTTCCCAGGCAGCAGATATGACCTCTACTACTTCCTGATACCTGGCCTACAGGATGAAATTCTACATTGCGTATTCCTGAGTTCTATCATTTGCTAAATATCTGTGCATTTTAATTCATTACACTGTCTGGGACAGGAAGCACTGAAGTAATTATAAAATCATGCAAATGTAGTATTCTTAGAAGATTAAGGAATTCTCTCAGTGAAGACACTGTAGTAATCCAAATCCTAGAGGACATTAGCTACCCCTCCCCAAAAGGAATTTTTTCCATTTTTCTTTTTGAGACTTACTCATCTTCACTCTTAGCAATAAATGAAGCATATAAGAGACACTGTCCTTTCAAGATTCCAGGTGCCACTAAGTGTACCACTCTCTAAATGTATTTCATGAAGACATGCTTTCACAGAACAGGGAAGAGAATTCAGCCAATCTGCGTCTTTTCTGGGCAAGGCAAAGGTGATTTCCAAGTGATGATGAGCAGACTGAAACACAGCAAATTTCTCATGCTTTCTGCTTCACCATAAACCAGCTAAAACACGACAGTTTGGGTTATGTTTATTGTTTTACTTTTTTGAGTGTCAGCCATCTATTACAACTGTTTTTAAGTGTTTTTATTTAAGATATCCCAAGAGTACAACTATGAATATCAGGACTGGCCCATGAATTTAGGAAACAAGTAAATCAAATCTGTATCTAAATGGAAGATACTAGAAATAAACAGGAACCTGACTTCATAAGGCATTGCATATTTTCTGATTTTTTTTTTTTTAACCATTAAACTCTGACAAATGAACCAGTGTCTACAGTCACCTGACGAGAGATGGAAGGAATGGAAAGGAGGTGGAAACTTCAACTTTAGAACAGTAGCATTTCAAAATCTCAACATCACTATCCTAAATCTTTTTCCCAAAAACATTATCAGGAAAATGTTCCACACAGTATTTTAAGTTTGATTTGATTTTCATCACTGCATATAGGAGGCAATTTTAAATTAGGCCCATGCCAACCAAGGAAAATCTGCAGTCTCTGACAGAAAGCAATCTCCTGCAAGAAAACCAAAACTCTAATTTTTCTTCCATTCCTAGTCTGTATTCACAGGATGTAACAGCTTCTTAGAGCATTTTCTTAAAGTGAGATGTATAAAAGGAGTTGTGGGTAGAGGTGTATAGAGATTTACAGAAAGAGTACAAAGTTCTTTTTAAAAAAGTTCGTTTTATCTCTATTTTAGCAATGAAAAATTTTTTTTCATTAGTGCTGATTCACCACAAGAGTTACAGATATGATAAAGGACTATGAAGGTTTAGTTGCCTTTAATGAAAAACAATGGGGGTATATTCAGAAAATGCAACCTCTGTGTTAGAAAGTTAGGAACAAGCTGCTGGCTTCATCATTAGGAGACAATGCACTGCATGTCCAAATGGCAGGCTTGGTTTTTCCAGCTACCTTGAGGTCAATAAACTACGTGACTGACCTTTCTAACCTTGAAGGAATCATTCTCACATTTAGCACCCACTGGGACCCAAAGAAACTGACCAACTGCTCAACAAATGTCTCACAATCAACAAAAGGAATCCCAAGAGAGGAAAAAAACAGATTTCAGTGTTTTTCATGATTTGAAAAAAATAGTAGGAATGTTATCACATTTCATTAGAAAGCACAAAACATATATATATATATATATATATATATATACACACACACACACACACATATATATAATACACATATACATATGTATACACACACATATATATGTATATATATATATATATTGCCTTTACTATTACTGTAAGTTTCTGATATTTTATACTAAAAATCTATTCCTTAATTTCTACTTACGATTTCCTTTAACTCTTTCATTTCATCAGCCCTTCTGAACCATAAATCATTGCACAAAACATACTTGCTTTTGAACAGGAGCACCTGTTTAAGCTAGAGAAGTAGAGGCAAATGAGTCCACATTTCAAGCCATTCACTTAATCTTCCGGAAGTGATTTTTTTTGCCAAGGTGTAATAATGATTTTAACATTTACTTTTCTCTTTGTGTTACCAGTTAATTGAGCAGAGGTCAAGGAGGATACCTGCCTCTTATGAAATGTGACTGTACCACAGTGAAACTATTTATTAGATTCTCTGAGATTTTCTTCAGGTTAGTCACAGGAATAGGCTGCTGGAGCAAAACTCCTCCTGCCGTGCTAATTCATGGAAAGTGAAATGAAGTCCCGGTTCATTGAAACCTTCCTCAGACATCAAAGAGGACGCTGAAAAAAAAAAAATCTGAGAATATCCATGTAGTACAGACGTATTTTGACCATACTGCAGATACCAGTTCTTTTCTTAAACTAAGAGAAGAGCAGGACCTGGGAAGAGGTGCGGTGTTCGGGGCTCTATACTACCTTCGCAGGTTTGACAGCACTCTTCAAAATTTTCAGTTAACAATTGTGATCACATGCACGCCACATTTATTTTAAAATAGAAGTTATATGTGCCAGGGTTTGCAGCCTAAATGTTAACCATGGAAAAAAGAATGAGAGTTCTCCTAATTTCATACAGAAAATGTATTTCTTTGAAATACCAAGGCATTTGGAAATCACCGTATTGAGCACATTTTTAGAAGAGAGAATTTCTGAGAACTATTTGCTAGAAGTATTTTTCTCTTCGCCACCCACCAGGATCTCCCTGAACTGTATAAGCAAATTTATTTTAATTGACCATCACAATGCAACACTCTCCTCCAACCTTCTTTTACAAACAGTGGATTTCAAATTTCCTAAGGCCATCACACAGAGAGCAGCAGTAAATGAAACCACATGCCTATATTCCTGCCTTCCACCAATCCTTTGCTTAAATGTTAAAATGTAATTATATATTTTAAATGATCAAAATTTCCAATTTTGACGGTGATCTTTTAGCTTAAACTAAACACTCAACAATAGGAGAAAAATCTGCATGTGCGAAGTAGTAAGATTTCAGTCATTTCCATTCCATTACTCTTAAAAGCACTTTGTAGTCATTTATTCCGTACCATAATTGGGAGCTTATTTGCCAAAAATCTAATGGATTTTTTATTCATTTTAAATCACCCTGGCAAGAGTTAGCAGACTTTTGAACAGGAGGTTTTAAATGCTTTCTTTCAAAAGAAAAGATGTTAAAACTCTGCAAACAGATTGTAAAGGTAACAAATATGGACTTCCATGGAAGACCCCTCACTGTATTAGAGATTAAAAGACTAATCTTGTCGGAATAAATTTTAAGAAGCATAATGATTAAATTGTCTAATAAGAATTACAAAACAAAATATTCAATTGCCAAAGGAAATATTGGGGGAAGAGGTTTGGCTATAAGTCCTCCCAAGTAAGCATAATTGAAACCTATAGCTAATAAGTCAACTATTTCAGAAAATATCTTAAGACAGGTTTTAAATTGGCTATTTAAAGTGAATCTTTGATTTCATAGGTACATGAGCTGTTGACAAAAAACTCCAGTTGGTATAATATACTGTATGGCAAATTTTTCTAGGTATGTGTCATAGCTGCATTTAACAATCAACAAATAAAAATTTAATTGATTTAACCCTATTAGATGTTTCCTGAGTCATTTTTGAAATGTTTATACAATTGACTAATAAACTACATATCTCAACAGAAATGGGAGTCTACATTTCCTGCTACTTCCCAGTTTTCTGTATCGGAACATCTTTTTCTCTTATCTATTATATCTGTCTTTGATCTAAGTCTGGCAAAACTAAACTTACATGACTCACTTCAGTATACTGATCATTTTTGTTTTTTTTCCAGGGTTTTAAGGGAACTATTTTTCCAATAACAGATGTTTAAAAAATGCACATAAAATATTTACTTTAAAATTCAACAGGATAAAATTATTAAAATGCAGAAATGCTGACAAATAAAGAACCCTTAGAGCACTTCAAATATCATGATGTAAGGACTATTTTATAATATAAATTGCACCCTATTCTATTTTTTTCTCTTTAGCGTTTCTAGAGAATTAAAGAAATTCTCAGAAGCATAAAAATTATATTGAAATTACGATATTACTTCAACAAGTGTTAGTTCTTAAAATTCTATAAAACTGTGCAAAAATGTCTCTTATACTCCACTGTGAACCTGAGCCTACTGTCTCACTTCAATAGCTAGCCTCAATGGCTTGGTTTGAAATCAAGGGTTCCAGCTGGAGGAGTTAGGCATTCACACAGTTGTAAAAGCTATTTGCAAACCTTGCTCACATCAAAGAGTATCGTATCACAGAGTGTGTGTGTGTGTGTGTGTGTGTGTGTGTGTGTGTGTGTATAGTGTTTCTATTAAAAGAAAAATCAAGAGTCAAGGATAATTACAGACAGTCTAAAAAACAAATGCTGGCACACCCACCTTCTTGTAAGAGTGATTAAAAAAAAAGCTTTTGCAATTTCTCAATGTCTATTTAAGACTTACTCTTATTTTATTTAAATTCAATTAACTAACATAGTATATTATTAGTTTCAAAGGTAGAGTTCAGTGATTCATCAGTTGTATAGAACACCCTGTGCTCTTAACTCTTCAACACAATTCTTCTTACAAGATGTACCCATTACCACTGAATATGCAGTAGCTTTAGAAGTACTTCAATACCGAAGTGCTAACACATATAGCAAAATATTTTATGAAGTACAAATGCTAAAATTACATTTAAGCCAGATAATCATTAAGCATGTAAGTTTACTATTAAAAAAAAGTAGCATACCTCTTGAGGCCCAGATGTATTCTTAAACCCAGGGACTCAATAAGAGATTAAAGATTTAAAAATGATTAGGTCATTTATTTTATTCTCCTACAGAACTGCTCCCACAAGTATGTGATTTAATTTTAATCCATCCAGTTTAAAATATTCTTGGTAATAACAAATTTCAATTGCTTTGCTTGGAAGCCTATTAGCAGACTAGTTGGTATTGATATTATACAGCAGTTAATTGTACCTTCTAGATTTGGGAAACCAGGCTGCTCTGTAGCAGTTCTATAAACCTAATTAGATAATGCAAAGTTAATTTTTTTCCTCAAGTTTCAGAGTACCAGTTCCTATATTCAGTGAACCAAATCAGGTCTCCCGGTTGGCATGTTTAAATGTTTCTTAGGAGTAACGCTTTAAAATGCTACCAAGCCCAGAAGGGAATTTATAATGGAGCAGAAATGAGAACATTTCTCATTTTGAAATATTCAGGACTCTTAGTAAAAGGAAGCACCGGAAGGTAGTCCTTCCCTCTCCCAAACAGACTAAAGGCCTGGAAAACTGCAGTTCACACTGCCTCAGCATTGCTTTCAGGTTCCCAGGACTGAGCTAGAATGAAACAGTGGACTCCACTGTCAAAAAACCAACATCACCTGAAATGCTGAGCAGACAATTTTGCTACTCTGGTTCTTCCTGTAATTACACATCAGGCAAATTAATGTGCTAAAAACTAAAATCTGCCTAATATTCTGCGGATAAAGTTTCTTTTCCAACTTCAAATATTAAAATGTTCTGGTCACAGCTTCTTATAAGTTACTGGATTTCAGACCAAGAGAGCGCAAAAGAATGCCTGCCATGAATTCTAATTGTTTTAACAGAACGTATGTATAGCATATGAAGTATATATTACTACACCCACATGATTACAGTTTAGCTTAAAATGTACAGATGCGTCTATATACACACATGGGGAGCGGGTGCAGAGAGGTGCCTAATTAAGGCGGAGCAGATAGAATCCAACATGTGTTAAGTTCCCCTTTGATAGTTAAGTTCTCTAAAACCCTTCCTCTTCTTGTATCTTTCATCTTGTGAAGGTGATTATTCACCACTTGAACTTCTTTTTCTTCTAGCTGGTTCTGCTGGGTTATCCCACTTACAGGGATGCCAGTGAAGATGCCACTGTGTCCCTCTCAGGACCAAGGTGCTATGGGTTCATCTACCAGGCCGGTAAGTGAGCTTCTGCAGCCACTTTCCAGATCCCTAATGGTGATCAACTCTTGCTTAAATGCTGGAACATCCAATACTGCTGATGGCCCTGCCCTTAAATTATCTTTGCCCATGTTTTCTACAGGGCAACAGGCTCCAAATCTTCTCCTTCTGCCTATGCTCCTTTCATCTCTCCCCGGCCCGGCACCTGAAAGGAGGCATTTTCCGGGGTTCGGTTTTCCTACCCACACTTTCCTCCTCTATCCATACAGAGTTCCTTCGCTTACCAAGCCAGGCCTCAAGCTTCAGATGTATTCCTGCCAATGATTTGCACACTTTGCATCCAGTACTGATTTGGTTATGAGCTCCACCTACCCAGTAGACACGGTCTATAAAATGTGACATCCACCCCCACACTAAAAAAAAAAATCTACATGACCAAACCAAGCCAATGTTTTGTTTTACAGCCCCCAAATCTCCCCATCCCCCAGACCAGCACTTCTCAAAGTAGGATCCCTGGACCAGCAACCTGGAAACCAGTTATAAATGCCAATTCTCTGCCCCACCTCAGACCCACTGAATCAGAGATTCAAGGCCTGAGGCTGGAGTACTTTGTTCTAACACACCCTCTAGGTGACTGTGAGGCCTACTGACGTTTGAGAACCTCAGCTTTAAACAGTTCTGTTCCTTCTAAGGCATCAGCATCCTCCCCTTTCAGTTCCATCCAGAGGGTTCCTCCACCTACACTCCACACCAGCTAATTCTACTTTCACAATCTCGCTCTCCTCAAATACACGGTCTTGGTCCTCCTAGCTTTTGGGCCTCGTCATATCCTAGGAGGCATTTCTCTCCTCACTGAAATCCAGCCTGCACTGTTTCCAGATTATTCCTGATAGCCCAGCTCTGGCCATTCATAGTATTCAATCTTTCAGGGCTCAGACTCTGTCTTTCTAGGGTTTGCTCTCCCCATCTTCCACTCCCCAATCCCATCTTCCAGCCATGCAGTCCCTGGCATTTGCTGTAATCTTTCATGACTTTGCACATACCGCTCTTCTGTCCTCACACACCTGTCCCTCCAATACATGTTTTCTAAAGAGCTCTTGACCGCACCCAGGCCTTATAGACTAGATGCTGCATTCTCTGTCCCACAGGACCCAGTAGACTTAGCTAATACAGTTCTTGCCTCACACTACAATAGGTCGTCAAAAAAAAAAAAAAAAGTCATTACTCATTTTATCTTGGACCCTACATAGACAACTATACAATTTATCATCCAAAGCAGGGCCCCGTTTATATCTGCAAGCTTATCAAGTACTATATTCCCTCCAAACTCACCAGGCTCTAGTCATCCTGGCCCTCTATTTCTCAAACATTATAGCCTTTCATTCCAACATCAGGGGCTTTGCACTTTCTGTTCCCTCTGCTGGGAACATTTATCCTTCAGAATTGCATTACAGGGTTATACTCATTCTTTGGGTCTCAGCTCAACCACCCGCCCTCTGAACTTCCCTGCATGGTCCCCACTGCCCTTTTCTCCTTCATGTTACTCTGCACTGTCTTCAGTGTTATTTGAAATTACTGCTCTATTGCCTCTATGTTCCTTTCAATGTAGCCCGCTTGAGCACACCTACTTGTTAAAATCTATAGTGTTTGGTCAGAGCCAAGTTCAAATCCAAATACAGGAGACAATTCTGGCTCTACCACTTACTATAAGTAAATGACCTCAGGTAAAGAGTTCACCTCATCTATAAAGTGACAATTACATCAGACCTGCATTACAGGGTTGTTGTTACCATTAAACAACATGATACATATATAATGCTTTCGTGGCAAAGAGGAGTCCAGGTATTTTATCTCTTGCATGTTATCTGTTATCATCGCTATTATTATTTACTGCTCTAGAGCATCTCCAATGCCTACAGCAATGGATGGTACTCAGTAGACACTCAATAAATATTTGAAATACTTGAGCAAATTACTGAATCAAGAGTTGACAATTAATGGATGTCACCACTCCCTCAACTCTATTTCAGAAGCTTCCAAAAATCTTCTCTAAGTGCTGACTTAATAAAACCCCAACCCAGTTCCTTGGCCTACCATTTAATTCCCTTCAAATTGTGGCCCAAGCTTACTTTCTCACTCTTAATTTCCAACACTTTGTTCTAATAAAAAAAGACTTTTTCTGGTCTCATCTTATTCTGTTAGTGTAGACTGTTCTTCCTTGTATCCCTCCCGGATCCCACGGACACTCCAGGTTTAGCCAAATGTCATGCTCTTGCCTCTGAACATCCACCTCCTACAGCTGTGCAAGAACCTCCTTTTTAGGGACCCTTGGGGGGCTCCATCGGTTAAACATCTGCCTTTGGCTCAGGTCATGATTTCAGGGTCCCAGGATAGAGCCCCTCATCGGGCTTCCTGCTTAGAGGGGAGCCTGCCCCTCCCTCTGCCCCTGTTGGTGCTCTCTCATGTAATTAAATGAAATCTAAAAAACAAACAAAAAAACTCCTTTTTACTACCGTTCCTATTGCCACAGATCATCTCACTTACAGAAGGAGCTCCAAGTCTGTGTCCTTGCCATCTCTGCATCTCCAGTGCCCAGCCCAGTGTCTTGTGGAAAGCAAGCCTCGATACGTTAGTTGGAGCAAATGAAAGGTTGGAGGTTGGGAGGTATTATAAAAAGGGCCAGGTTTATATATCAAAGAAATCTGCAATATGGACACAACACCTACTGTGCAGTTGTTAGATCAAAACCTGAGTAACACATTTATTATGTCAACAGTTTTTATCTCTTCCACTGTTCAGTACAGCATCTCCAATGCCTAGAGCCACGGATAGCATAGTAGTAAACACTCATCTGACACCTGTTGAGTAAACAATTCACGCCTTTTTTTTTTTCCTTTTTAAAGATTTTATTTATTTATTTTTGACAGAGAGAGACACAGCAAGAAAAGGAATCAAGCTCGGGGAGTTGGAGAGGGAGAACAGGCTTTCTATTAGCAGGGAGCCCAATGCAGGCCTCAATCCGAGGACTCTGGGATCATGACCTGAACGAAAGACACCCAGGCACCCAATGATTCATGCTTTTAATAAAAATACATCTCCAAATTCTTACAAAGAATTTTGTTCACATTGTTAAGGCATAGTTCACCCTCTCACCCATTTCCCTCTTCCACCATGCAAAACCCAAACATAAAATCACTCCTTTCATAAACTCAAGCTATGTCCATTTTACTCTAGAGATTATAAATTCTTAATTTAAATACTTCTTCTGTCAGATTGTACATTCATTCTTCAGCGATGAAAATTAGAATTCAAAACACGAGCAAAGACAATTTTCTAGGTTGAAGTCAGATAATCACAATCATTTTCCTACATTCGAGAGCCACTCAAATCTTGCTGACCAACTCTTTTTTTTTTAGAACTCTGGAGTTAGAATTTACAAATATTCTGTTTACAAATGGTCCACACTCAGAATTCTGATTTTCATTCATGTTGCATTATTTTCTCTCTCCTTCTGTCTCCAATTTAGGACTGATTGATCTAATGCAGCTTATACTAAAACCAAATTGTTGCAGCCCACACCTTATCTCCTATTCCATGCAGCCAGCCTCGATCACAAAATAGTTATCCAAATTCAACCTGCTCTTGAACAGCTTTCATTCCTTCCTTATGAACAATTGTGCACTCCCTGAATGGCTATTCTCTACCTATGGATTTGGCTCTTGACAAAACATTCTGTGACAGCTCTCAGTGTTTCCTTATTACTACTTGGATTAAGGAAGAAAGGAATAAACCCCATGCCCTGTAAGTATTGCATCTCTTCAACTAGGATGAGATCCCTTTAAAGCAGGGACTTCTACTTGAGGTATTCTTGGTACTCTACAATGGGGTCTTCCTGGGAGGGACGTGAAGAGACATGGTTGTAACAAGTTTGATGCCTTTGACCTTTGACCACTGGATGGGCAACACTTCTGCAAAATCCACAGATTTTGAATTCTTAGGAACGTTTGCATTTCTGGGGTGTCCAGACCTAAGGGGGCGACATGAATGAATGCCTCAGCACCCTGGTAGGTGGAGGAGATAGTCCATGAGCTACTCCAAGAAACCTAAATCCTGCCTTCAAAGGACTCAGTCAGTGGCTTACAGTGAAATGAGAAAGCTTCTGATTCTCTCCCCCCAAGAAAGCACATAAACGTACAAGTCTGCATTAATTTCAGGGGATCTGTAACGCCCAGAGTTCATAGACATGGGAGTTTTTCATTACAGGCGTGAGGGAGGACAGCAATACATAACAAAAACAAGTCCCAAGGCTTTTCAACCAGGGAAGTGAGACAACAGTGACCACTTAAGACACTACGCTTTTGATAAGTGATAGCTCTATTCCTAATATCAATGGAGCTTCCATTTGAAATAAAGTCTTAAGGTCAAGGGCAAAGTCTTTCAGGTTGCAATCAATCATCACAGAGATAAAAGGGTTTGGTAAGGTGGAATTTGACTGTGATAGGGTAATAATTCACTCACTCAGCCTCATTTAAGCAATATTCCTTTCAACGGGTCTTAGCTTATCACTTAAAACCTCTCTGCCTAGGACTGATTCCTGAGTTAGCCCTGCTATGCATGCTCTAAACCTAAGTGGCAGTAATGGCTTGACTAAGGTAGTATCTGCACATACAAAGAATCATCCATTTACCAGCAGCTTCTCATCAGTACTGGATTAGCTATAATAAAACCACGGAAGACCTCAACATTTCCATTACAAACCTTTATTGTCAGGAGCTTATTGTTCAATTTTAAATTCAGGGCTAGGGGCGCCTGGGTGGCTCAGTTGTTAAGTGTCTGCCTTTGGCTCAATTCATGATCTCAGGGTCCGGGGATAGGGCTCCCACATCTGGCTCCCTGCTCAGTGGGGAGCCTGCTTCTCCCTCTCCTGCTCCCCCTTCTCCTGTTTCCTCTGTCTCTCTCTAATAAATAAACTCTTTAAAAAATTTAAAAATTTAAAAACTCAAGGCTGAAACTTGGAATGTATGGTTTGGAAGATACTATATTTAATTAAAGGAACTTTCTGCACTTCGCAAGTACTAAACAGATGGTCTTAATAAATGCTGACCTCAAAATATCCAGAGGACAAAGCCTAAAAAAGTAAACCTTCCCATAAGCATAAAATAGAACAGAAAATGTATGTTTGTCTTCAGAACTTTCAGTGTGACAAATAATCTATCAGCCTAAACCTCCTGACACCTTCTCTACACCCACATCCAATCACTAGTTGTGATACCATTGCATCTTTAATAGCTCTTGAATCAATTCTTTACTTCTATTGTTACCCTGCAACATCATGTCCCACCCGAACCATTATAATCTCCAACAGGACTCCTACACTCTGCTCTTGCTCTAAATTAATTCATACCTCCTGCAGGCAATCAGAATCCTTCCAAAAGACTAATCAACAAATCTAATCAAGTCCCCCCTCCCCCCTCTTAAAAATCCTTCCATGGCTTCTGCTGTTCTAAAGAGATCATCTTTAGCCTAGTCTACAAACATTTACATACTCATTCTACCTCTCCTCTCATTCTCCCTGTTCTAATTATATTGGTCTTCTTCTAGTTCCTCAGTTCACCATACTACTTCCTACCTCAGGCCCTTTGCACATACTTCTCCCTCTCAGGAGTGCCTTCCCCCCACATCCGTATCAACTATCTGTATTCAGATCTTCAGATTTCAACTCACTATGTCATTTCTTCAGGGGCTTTTATGACCAAATTTCTGTTCCCTTATCCCTTTTTCAAAGCATGTAGCATAATTTTTATTTGCAGATTTGTGGAGTTTTGATTAAAGTGGGGTGCTTTTTTCCCTCACAAAGCTGTAAGATCCAGGGTTAGTGGTAAGGAGTACTTCCTCGATAACTAGCATTAGTATATAGTAGGCACTCAAAAATGTTTAATTAAATCCCATCATATACAACAAAGTACAATTTGAACGGTAAGATCATCTTTCACATCATTTACCTAAGAAAAACAGTGAGAGGCCCTGAATGAGGAAGGAGATAAGAAATGTTTCTCATCTTGACCATGGGTATTATGTTTTGTAATAGTGACCTCCACAGCTGGGCAGATATGAAGAAGTAGTCCAGGTTTTTAAAAACAAAACAAACAAAAAAAAGAAAACAAAAAACGAGGTTGCTACAGACTTTATTGCCTGGCAGGCACACTGAAAGTGCAAGATAAACAATGGCACAGGGTGGAACCACAAGTACAAGCTTGCCAGAGTAGAGGCAGAA